>NC_057803.1:543997703-544080187 GCF_018294505.1 Triticum aestivum | reverse complement strand
GACTCACAACTAGGTGGTGTGTGTATTTGTCGAGGCCACCAGTTGCTTGCCGACCATCGACTCGCAACTAGGGGTGTTTGTCGAGGGTCCCCAGTTGCATGTCAACCATCGACTCACAACTAGAAGCGTGTGTGTTTGTCGAGGATCTCTAGTTGCTTGTCAACCATCGACTCGCAACTAGGTGTGTGTGCGCGCGCGTGCGCGCGCGTGTGTGTGCCCCTAGTTGCATGATGATCATTGACTCACAACTACTCGCAACTAGGGGTGTGTGTGTGTGTTTGTCGAGGGTCCCCAGTTGCATGTCGAGCATCGACTCACAACTAGGGGTGTGTGTATTTGTCGAGGATCCCCCGTTGCAAAAATGTTTTGTAGTTGTAGAGGTGATTTACTCTCGTAACAATGTTCTGAAGTACTTATTATTATTAAACTCCACACTCGATACGCAATTGGAGGCCCAATTAATATTTTTCTCAGTTGCACCTCCACCCATGATACACAACTAGGGTTTATTTTAAAACAACATGTTTCGAATTTACGAACAATGTTCATATTCATGATTATTTTAAATCCACGTACATTTTTTAATATGTGGACATTGTTCTAGTTTTTTGACCGGTTTTTTATTTTCCTCTTTTATTGTTTTATTTATTATTAGAAGTCAGCGTACATTTTAAATTTTTTCATTGAGTATTTTGTAAAAGGTTCATCGTATATATGTTAAAAAACATACACAATACATAGAAAATAAGTTCAATGTATATTAGAAAAAGGTCATTATATACTAAATATTTGTTCAATGTGTATTATAAAAATGTTCACCATAATTTTAGAATTTGTGCAGTGTGTATTGCATACAATGGTGACGTATATGCAAAAAAAATCAGTGTGTATTTTAATTTTTTAACATATATTAGAACTGACAAAAAACTGCACCTAAAAGAAAAAAGGAAAAAAATAGAAAATAAAAGAAACAAAAGGAATACAAAACACAAATCGTTACTACGTACTATCAGCTACAGGCCGTAGAGTGAGCAAGCGTGTGACAGATGTGAGGCACGCTGGGCCTTGCCTATGCGAGGTACTATGGGCACGTTGTTCACACGAAAAGGAAAAGACAAGGCCCAGTCGATACAATAACAAAAAGGAAAAACAACAAACAAACAAAAAAACAGATGATGATTTCAAATTTAGATGTGACATCTCACATCTAGATGAGTCCTAAACAGACCCAACAAATAAACCATAACTGTCATACAAGCAAAAACCACCGTTCACACCAAAGTCTATTATCCAAGATAAATAAATAGGCACCAAGACCACCCACTGGCCAAAATAGGAAACTAAATAAAAATAAAATAAACTAATAAGCACATAAAGAGAAGGATCAGAGAGGTGTTGCCGTTTGATCCAAAACCCACCCAATCGAAGTGGGTGTCCAGATCGTTACTCCCTCCATCACATAATATATTGTATTATATAAGACGTTATTACATCGAGGTATTATTTTTTGACAATATTCAGTTTTAAGATGTTATTTCATGTCTTTCTAAAAGAGTAAAACAGATCAAACGGGTGCCGTTATTGAATGTCGCCAGATTCTGGAAACCCTGAGATGAGAGAGCTATATCTCGTCCGCTGAGAGAAGCAGCTCCATCTCGCCTCTGGCGAGCAAACTACTGGCCGGCCCAATACTGTAGCGTCGACGAGAATTGTTATTGTGTGGTTTTATTGGGTTTTCACTGTTTGCAGCAGTTTTTTTTCTGTTCTTCTTTTTCCGTTTTATTTTTGTTAGGTTTCTTTCTCAGTGTTCACCGATTTTCGTTTATTTTTAATTTTTTCAACACATATCTGCATTTTCTGTACACATTGTACATTTTTCTTATACATTGAAAACATTTTTTTTATACACTTTTACATTTTTACAATAAATTCTTAAAATTTCCTAAATTATATGTTTTGATGATGCATATATTGCTTATACATTGAAAACATTTTTTTCATACACATTATACATTTTTGGACACGTTTAACATTTTTCAAATACATGTTTTGAACAATTTTTTGAATATGTGTTAAAAAAAGTGAAATACATCTTGAATACATTTTTAATGATACAAAACATTTTTTTGCAAACTGTGTGAACATTCTTTTCATTGTATAAACATTTTAGAAAAATGACATAAACATATTTTTGGAAAAGTGTGAGCATTTTCTAAAATATAGCATACATTTTTAATGGTATGAAATATATGTTAAATTAAATAAACGTTTTTATATTGTATAATTTTGTTTAAAATGTCACATACATATTTTTGTAAAGCATAAACATTTTTTAAATATCATTAATATTACTTTGATGCTGTCAACATTTTTTACAAACTACACTAATTTTTTTGCACTAGGTTAACATTTTTAAATTTGTGGTGAACATTTTAATTATATCAAGTCTTTTAAAATCATGCATTTATAATTTTTTTTCCAACGTATAGAAAAATAAGAAAACAACAAAAAACTATACATGCACCTGCGTGATTATGGGCGAGCCTAGAGACGGGCTCGTTTCTCGCTGCAAGGGAGATACGGCTGTGCCCATCGTGCTTTGGATTGGAATGCATGTTTCTAGCTGCGTGTGGACGCGGCCGTGTCACGCCCAGGTACGTTTGGCGCAGTTGGTGTGGTTTGCAGGGATGAGAGAGGTTTGTTCATGGGAGCGTCAGCTCTCGTTTTCAGAGGACTGCACAACCCCCAAGTGCTAGAAGCACTAGCTGTTCGGGAGGCATTAGCACTTTCAGTAGATCTCTATATCAACCATTTACTTGTTGCCTCCGATTGCAAGGTGGTGGTAGATGCAATCAGACAGGAAAGCTCAACAGAATTTGGAGCCATTGTCGAGGAAATCAAGACTAGATCAACTACCTTTATTTCATGTTCGTTTACTCATGAGTATAGGACCTCCAATACGGAGGCCCATAATCTCGCAAAGCATGCGTTATCTTTAGGGTTTGGCTGACACACTTGGCTAGGACAACCCGTCGATCTTCTTTTTGTACCTATGAACATTATGATTCAGTAATAAAGCTTTGTGAGATTCTCAAAAAAAAAGCTGCGCCCATCCCGCTTTGGAGATACCACTGGGACGGGGGCTAGGCCGAAAGAAACTTATTATTCCATATTTAGGGAGCCGCAACCGTCTCATATTTCTAAGCAGGACACAAACCTTAATAAAACCGAAGAAAATATCTAAAACGAAATACTTACGCCAGCAAGGGTCGAGATCCACCACGCCAACATGACCCTAAGGGCAATGGAGACGAGGCAAACCGGCGGCGGCACATGCGGGAGGCAAACCCTAATTGCTTTTTCTAGGTAGATAGATTTTGCTTCAGATCACATGCATCTGTAATCGCCAACCAAACTATCATACACCGTCATGCAGCATTATCTTTAAAAGGGCCTAAGGACACATATTAAATATCATAGGTTCTTTGAAGTACATTTTTTAGAATGGCTTAATGCCATATATTAAATTCTTTGGGGTTTTGATATCTTTTCCTCCTACATCCATTGATGATGCGCCATGAGCGTAGCTCAATGTTGCCTCTGTGTCTCTCCCTTCATGGGGCTAACTTATTTTAAACTCAGGAGCTTGTAGAAGTAGCAGTTGAAAAGTCATCGATGCAGCCCAGAAGACGCATGCTGTTGCGACCTATGAAGCAAATCGTCGCCCCGTAAAAGAAAACATCGAAAAGGGCCTATAAAAACTCCAAAGACCATAAAAGTTGATCAAGTTCACACAGATTCGCCGGAAACCAAAACTAACTAGACCCTGAAAGACACAAATCCACACGCCTTCCGCCGTTGGTGAAGCACACCAACGAAAGAGAGCGCTGCCACCGCATCGCTCCAAAGCAGACATGAAGGTCCCCTAGTAAAATGGATGGTGGTCACTCTTTTCTTAAATGCAAAATGGTGAGACGGCCGTGGAGCTTGGCACAAATGGATAATATTCAAAACAATCTAATGTTATGCAATGATCCTCTTAGCTTATTCAATGAGTTGTTTCGCCTGACGGAAGAGGAGAGCATAAAGGTGTTTGTGTCATGTTTTGGTTATGGTGGCACGAAAGAAATAAGGCCAATGCAGGAGACACAATGAAAACGGCAGATGAAATTCCAACGTCTATTAACTATCATGTTAATAATTTAAGGAATCTTAAGAAGCAGAGGAGAACCCAGAAGAAGGCTTCCATGGCAAAATGGTCTCCCCCGGCAAACGAATTCCTGAAAGTAAACTCCGATGGTGCGTTTAAGGAAGCATCAAAATCTGGTGGCTGGGGTTTTACTTTGAGGAATAGTAATGGTATTCTTTTGGCTGCAGGAGCAGGAAAGCTGGAATATATGTATCAAGTGCCCTCCATGCTGAAGCTTTAGCCGTGGTGTATGCAATCAATGCAACGTCAAGCATGGGAGCCAATCGTGTAACTTTTGAAATGGACTCGATGGAGTTGAAGTGGGCTATACAAGTTAGGAGTATGATAGATCAACTCTAGGTTCTTTGTTTCAGGAGATTAAATTTCAACTTAATGTAGCTTTTGATGATGTTAAGCTGAATGTATGTCCTAAAGCATGTAATAATGCAGCACACACTATAGCTGCATAAGGTCATGGTCTAGGGAGGGAAAAGTCCATTTTAAACCTTAAATTCGTAGACGTCCAGCGAATCAAACCCTGAAGTCGAAATCCCTGTCGTTCTGACCCTGAACTAATTAATCCCGGTCCAGATCAAACCTTAGTGTCGTTTTAGCCCAAAATACGCTGACGTGTCCAGGATTGCTAGTTAGGTGGGCCATGTTATAACTGGAACACGCGGTGGGTGAACAACAAATGGATTGGGGATTTGGGGGAGAAACTAGGGTTAGGTGGCGACGGCGACGATTCCTTAAGGGGTGCGGCGGAGGAGGAGATTGTGCAGGGGGGCGGTGATGACCCACAAGCATAGGGGATCTATCATAGTCCTTTCGATAAGTAAGAGTGTCAAACCCAACGAGGAGCAGAAGGAAATGATAAGCGGTTTCCAGCAAGGTATTCTCTGCAAGTACTGAAATAAGTGGTAACAGATAGTTTTGTGATAGTATAATTTGTAACGAGCAACAAGTAACAAAAGTAAAATGAGGTGCAGCAAGGTGGCCCAATCCTTTTTGTAGCAAAGGACAAGCCTGGACAAACTCTTATATAGAGAAAAGCGCTCCCGAGGATACATGAGAATATCATCAAGCTAGTTTTCATCACACTCATATGATTCGCGTTCGGTACTTTGATAATTTGGTATGTGGGTGGACCAGTGCTTGGGTGCTGCCCTTACTTGGACAAACATCCCACTTATGATTAACCTCTATTGCAAGCATCCGCAACTACAACAAAAGTATTAAGGTAAACCTAACCATAACATGAAACATATGGATCCAAACCAGCCCCTTACGAAGCAACGCATAAACTAGGGTTTAAGCTTCTGTCACTCTAGCAACCCATCATCTACTTATTACTTCCCAATGCCTTCCTCTAGGCCCAAACAATGGTGAAGTGTCATGTAGTCGACATTCACATAACACCACTAGAGGAGAGACAACATACATCTCATCAAAATATCGAACGAATACCAAATTCACATGACTACTAATAGCAAGACTTCTCCCATGTCCCCAGGAACAAATGTAACTACTCACAAAGCATAAACATATTCATAATCAGAGGGGGATTAATTGCATATAGGATCTGAACATATGATCTTCCACCAATTAAACCAACTAGCATCAACTACAAGGAGTAATTAACACTACTAGCAACCTACTAGCACCAATCCCGGAATTGGAGACAAGAATTGGATACAAGAGATGAACTAGGGTTTTGAGAGGAGGTGGTGCTGATGAAGATGTTGATGGAGATTGCCCTCTCCCGATGAGAGGAGCGTTGGTGATGACGATGGCGATGATTTCCCCCTCCCGGAGGGAAGTTTCCCCGGCAGAACAGATCTGCCGGAGCCCTAGATTGGTTCCGCCAAGGTTCCGTCTCGTGGCGGCGGAGTTTCGTCTGAGAAGATGGCTTCCTACTTTTTCCCATCGAAAGACTTCATATAGCAGAAGATGGCCACCGGAGAGCCACTAGGGGGCCCACGAGGTAGGGGGGCGTGCCCAGGGGGGTAGGGTGCGCCCCCACCCTCATGGGCAGGGTGTGGCCCCCCTGGTGAACTTCTTCCGCTGAGTATTTTTTATATATTCTGAAAACATCTTCATGAAGTTTCAGGACTTTTGGAGCTGTGCAGAATAGGTCTCTAATATTTGCTCCTTTTCCAGCCCAGAATCCCAGCTGCCGGCATTCTCCCTCTTTATGTAAACCTTGTAAAATAAGAGAGAATAGGTGAAGTTTCAGCAAGTCCACATACTCAACTATCATATAATCGTTCACAATTGCTGACACTCACGCAATACTTATGGGTATGGAGTTTTAATCGGACACAGAGAAAGATAGGTGCTTATAGTTTTGCCTCCCAATGTTTTACCTCAAGGGTAAAGTCAACAATAATAGTTCATGAAAACTCACATCCAATTAGCCATATATACCAGGATCTTTCCAACATACCGTGCTTGCCAAAGGATAAAATGTAAAAAGGAAGGGTGAAGATCACCATGACTCTTATGCAAGGTAGGAGATAAAAGTAAAAGATAGGCCCTTCGCAGAGGGAAGCAGAGGTTGTCATGCACTTTTATGGTTGGATGCACAAAATCTTAATGCGAAAGAACGTCACTTTATATTGCCACTTGTGATATGGACCTTTATTATGCAGTCTGTCGCTTTTATTTCTTCCATATCACACGATCATATAAAGCTTATTTTCTCCCACACTAATAAGTCATACATATTTAGAGAGCAATTTTTATTGCTTGCACCGATGAAAACTTACTTGGAGGATCTTACTCAATCCATAGGTAGGTATGGTGGACTCTTATGGCAAAACTGGTTTAAGGGTATTTGGAAGCACAAGTAGTATCTCTACTTGGTGCAATGAATTTGGCTAGCATGAGGGGGAAAGGTAATCTCAACCATGTTGGATGATCCATGACAATATAATTTATCTCAGATGTAAGAAAACATAACCCAATACATTGTCTTCCTTGTCCAATGTCAACTCTTTAGCATGTCATATTTTAATGAGTGCTCACAATCATAAAAGATGTCCAAGATAGTATATTTATATGTGAAGACCTATCTTTCTTTATTACTTCCTATTAATTGCAACGATGACCAAAACTATGTTTGTCAACTCTCAACAACTTTTATTCATCATACTCTTTCTATTGAGCTCATTACTATCCATAAGATCCATATGATCTCTTTGTTTCCTTTTTATTCTTTCTCTTTTCTTTTATTCACTCAGGATCATGGCAAAATAATCAAGCCCTTGACTCAACACTAATCTATATTATATATAGCTCACAGACTCGATTACATAGAAGGATCATAAAGCAAAACTCACAACTAGATCATACTAAAAGCTTTTATTCTACTAGATCAAGATATTATCAAAAGGATCGAACTAAGAACAACGGTAAAGATAAAAGTGATGGTGATACGATACTGGGGCACTCCCCCAAGCTTGGCAGTTGCCAAGGGGAGTGCCCATACCCATGTGATTAGGTCTCCTTTGTTGATTAAGAAGGTGGTGGTTTTGTTGATGGAGTAGGCTTGTTGTCCTTCTTCCAGGGCATAGGCTCACCATCATAGAAGGATGATCGAGTCTCCTGAAACCTCAAATATGCAGCCAAACTCATCCTCTTGAATCTATATTCATACTCACAGTTTTGGTTTTGTAGGTCATAAATCTGGGCTTGGAGGTGCTCGATTTTCTCATGAAGCTTGAAGATGGCCTCCCCAATGTCCTTGACGTCGAGCTTGTGGTTGTTGGTGAACTCTGTGATCATAATGTGATTGGAATCAAGTCCACGTTCCACCATCTCCTGACACTTGAAAAATTCTTGCTCCAATGCCTCAAGCCCGGCCTCCGTGCTTCCGGTCTTCCTTGGTTCCTCAGCATCGTGAATGTGCAACAACCCCTCATGCATCTCAATGGTTTGAGGGTGTTGCAACACTTCTGTGAGGTAAGGGTTGATGACCTTCTCGAAGAACTGGTCCTTGGGGGCACTTGAAGACGACATGATGACCTGGATCTGTCAAAAAAACAGCTCGAAACAAAGACAGGAGATTTTTGCGTGATACGGGAGTTGCTACCTCTTGAGCACTGCGTTGGTTTTCCCCGAAGAGGAAGGGATGATGCAGCAAAGTAGCATAAGTATTTCCCTCAGTTTTTGAGAACCAAGGTATCAATCCAGTAGGAGGCTACGCACGAGTCCCTCGTACCTGCACAAAACAAATAAATCCTCGCAACCAAGGCGTTAAGGGGTTGTCAATCCCTACACGGCCACTTACGAGAGTGAGATCTGATAGATATGATAAGATAATATTTTTGGTATTTTTATGATAAAGATGCAAAGTAAAATAAAAGCAAAGTAAAAGCAAAAGGAAATAACTAGGTATTTGTAGATTAATATGATAAAGATAGACCCGGGGCCATAGGTTTCACTAGTGGCTTCTCTCGAGAGCATAAGTATTCTACGGTGGGTGAACAAATTACCGTTGAGCAATTGACAGAATTGAGCATAGTTATGAGAATATCTAGGTATGATCATGTATATAGGCATCACGTCTGAGACAAGTAGACCGACTCCTGCCTGCATCTACTACTATTACTCCACTCATCGACCGCTATCCAGCATGCATCTAGAGTATTAAGTTAATGAAAACAGAGTAACGCCTTAAGCAAGATGACATGATGTAGAGGGATAAACTCATGCAATATGATGAAAACCCCATCTTGTTATCCTTGATGGCAACAATACAATACGTGCCTTGCTGCCCCTACTGTCACTGGGAAAGGACACCGCAAGATTGAACCCAAAGCTAAGCACTTCTCCCATTGTAAGAAAGATCAATCTAGTAGGCCAAACCAAACTGATAATTCGAAGAGACTTGCAAAGATAACCAATCATACATAAAAGAATTCAGAGAAGATTCAAATATTGTTCATAGATAGACTTGATCATAAACCCACAATTCATCGGTCTCAACAAACACACCGCAAAAATAAGATTACATCGAATAGATCTCACAAGAGAGGGGGAGAACATTGTATTAAGATCAAAAAAGAGAAGAAGCCATCTAGCTACTAACTATGGACCCGTAGGTCTGAGGTAAACTACTCACACTTCATCGGAGGGGCTATGGTGTTGATGTAGAAGCCCTCCATGATCGATGCCCCCTCCAGCGGAGCTCCGGAACAGGCCCCAAGATGGGATCTCATGGATACAGAAAGTTGCGGCTGTGGAATTAGGGTTTTGGCTCCGTATCTGATCGTTTGGGGGTACGTAGGTATATATAGGAGTACGTCGGTGGAGAAATAGGGGGCCCACGAGGGTGGAGGGCGCGCCTGGGGGGGGGGGGTAGGCGCGCCCCCTACCTCGTTGCCTCCTCTTTTGTGTCTTGATGTAGGGTCCAAGTCTCCTGGGTCTTGTTCGTTGAGAAAATCACGTTCCCAAAGGTTTCATTCCGTTTGGACTCCGTTTGATATTCCTTTTCTTCGAAACCCTAAAACAAGCAAAAAACAACAATTCTGGGCTAGGCCTCCGGTTAATAGGTTAGTCCCAAAAATAATATAAAAGTGGATAATAAAGCCCAATAATGTCCAAAACAGTAGACACTATAGCATGGAGTAATCAAAAATTATAGATACGTTGGAGACGTATCAAGCATCCCCAAGCTTAATTCATGCTCGTCCTCGAGTAAGTAAATGATAAAAACAATTTTTTTATGCGGAGTGCTACTTGGCATAATTTTGATGTAATTCTTCTTAATTGTGGCATGAATATTCAGATCCAAAAAATTCAAGACAAAAGTTCATATTGACATAAAAATAATAATACTTCAAGCATACTAACTAAGCAATTATGTTTTCTCAAAATAACATGGCCAAAGAAAGTTCATCCCTACGAAATCATATAGTTTAGTCATGTTTCATTTTCATCACACAAGAATGCTCTCATCATGCACAACCCCGATGACAAGCCAAGCAATTGTTTCATACTTTAGTAATCTCAAACCTATAAACTTTCACGCAATATATGAGCGCGAGCCATGGACATAGCACTATGGGTGGAATAGAGTATAATGAGGGGGTTATGTGGAGAAGACAAAAAAGGAGAAAGTCTCACATCAACGAGGATAATCAATGGTCTATGGAGACCCCCGTCGATTGATGTTAATGCAAGGAGTAGGGATTGCCATGCAACGGATGCACTAGAGCTATAAATGTATGAAAGCTCAACAAAATAAACTATGTGGGTGTGCATCCAACTTTCTTGCTCACGAAGACCTAGGGCACTTGAGGAGGCCCATTGTTGGAATATACAAGCCAAGTTCTATAATGAAAAATTCCCACTAGTATATGAAAGTGACAAAACAAGAGACTCTCTATTATGAAGATTATGGTGCTACTTTGAAGCATAAGTGTGGCAAAGGATAGTAACATTGTCCCTTCTCTCTTTTTCTCTCTTTTTTTATTTTATTTGGCCTTTCTCTTTTTTTATATGGCCTTTCTCTCTCTCTCTCTCTCTCTCTCTCTTAGAATTCCTCACTTGGGACAATGCTCTAGGAAATGATGATCATCACACTTATATTTATTTACAACTCAATGATTACAACTCGATACTAGAACAAAAGATGACCCTATATGAATGCCTCCGGCGGTGTACCAGGATATGCAATGGACCAAGAGTGACATGTATGAAAGAATTATGAACGGTGGCTTTGCCACAAATACTATGTCAACTCCATGATCATGCTAAGCAATATGACAATGATGAATGTGTCATGATGAACAGAATGGTGGAAAGTTGCATGTCAATATATCTTGGAATGGCTATGGAAATGCTATAATAGGTAGGTATGGTGGCTGTTTTGAGGAAGATATAAGGAGGTTTATGTATGAAAGAGCGTATCATATCACGGGGTTTGGATGCACCGGCGAAGTTTGCGCTAACTCTCGATGTGAGAAAGGGCAATGCACGGTACTGAAGAGGCTAGCAAGGATGGAAGGGTGAGAGTGCGTATAATCCATGGACTCAACATTAGTCATAAAGAACTCACATACTTATTGCAAAAATCTACAAGTCATCAAAAACCTCGGTACTACGCACATTCTCCTAGGGGGATAGATTGGTAGGAAAAGACCATCGCTCGTCCCCGACCGCCACTCATAAGGAAGGCAATCAAATAACACCTCATGTTTCAAATTTGTTACATAGAGTTTACCATACGTGCATGCTACGGGACTTGCAAACTTCAACACACGTATTTCTCAATTTCACAACTACCCAACTAGCACGACTTTGATATTATTACCTCCATATTTCAAAACAATCATCAAGCATCAAACTTCTCTTAGTATTCAAAACACTCATAAGAATTTTTTACTAATCTTGAATACCTAGCATATTAGGATTTTAAGAAAATTACCATGCTATTTAAGACTCTCAAAATAATCTAAGTGAAGCATGAGAGATCAATATTTTCTATAAAACAAATCCACCACCGTGCTCTAAAAGATATAAGTGAAGTACTAGAGCAAAACTATATAACTCAAAATATATAAGCGAAGCACATAGAGTATTCTAACAAATTCCAAGTCATGTATGGCTCTCTCAAAAGGTGTGTACAGCAAGGATGATTGTGGTAAACTAAAAAGCAAAGACTCAAATAATACAAGACGTTCCAAGCAAAACACATATCATGTGGTGAATAAAAATATAGCTCCAAGTAAAGTTACCGATAGAAGTAGACGAAAGAGGGGATGCCTTCCGGGGCATCCCCAAGCTTTGGCTTTTTGGTGTCCTTAGATTATCTTGGGGGTGCCATGGGAATCCCCAAGCTTAGGCTCTTTCCACTCCTTGTTCCATAATCCATCAGATTTTTACCCAAAACTTGAAAACTTCACAACACAAAACTCAAAGTAGAAAATCTCGTGAGCTCCTTAGCGAAAGAAAACAAAAGACCACTTCAAGGTACTGTAATGAACTCATTATTTATTTATATTTGTGTTAAACCTATTGCATTCCAACTTCTCTATGGTTTATAAACTATTTTACTAGCCATAGATTCATCAAAATAAGCAAACAACACACGAAAAACAGAATCTGTCAAAAACAGAACAGTCTGTAGTAATCTGTAGCTAGCGCAAGATCTGGAACCCTAAAAATTGTAAAATAAATTGCTGTACGTGAGTAATTTATCTATTAATCATCTGAAAAAATAATTAACTAATTAGCACTTTCCAAATAAAAATGACAGCAGTTCTCGTGAGCGCTAAAGTTTCTGTTTTTTACAGCAAGTTTAACAAGACTTTCCCCAAGTCTTCCCAATGGTTCTACTTGGCACAAACACTAATTAAACACAAAAAACAAAACCAAAACAGAGGCTAGATAAATTATTTATTACTAAACAGGAGAAAAAAGCAAGGAATAAAAATAAAATTGGGTTGCCTCCCAACAAGCGCTGTCGTTTAACACCGCTAGCTAGGCATAATATTTCAATGATGCTCACATAAAAGACAAGAATTGAAGCACAAAGAGAGCATCATAAAACACATGACAAACACATCTAAGTCTGACATACTTCCTATGCATAGGCATCTTATAGCCAAACAAATTATCAAGGCAAGCAAAAACTAGCATATGCAAGGAAGCGGAAAGAAACAATAGCAATCTCAACATAACGAGAGATAATTTAGTAACATGAAAATTTCTACCACCATATTTTCCTCTATCATAATAATTACATGTAGGATCATAAGCAAATTCAACAAAATAGCTATCACATAAAATATTTTCAACATGATCTATATGGATGCAAAGTTGACACTCTTCCAAAATAGTGGGATTAACATTAACTAAAGTCATGACCTCTCCAAACCCACCTTTATCAAAAACTTCATAAGATTGAACATTCTCCAAATATGTGGGATCTAAAGTTTACACTCTTCCAAACCCACTTTCAATAATATTGCAAACACTATTATCAATCTCATGTTCATCATGGGGCTTAAATAAATTTTCAAGATCAAAAGAAGAATCACCCCAATCATGATCATTGCAACAAATAGTAGTCCTAGCAAAACTAGCATCCCCAAGCTTAGGGTTTTGCATATCATTAACACAATTGACATTAAAGGAATTTATAATAACATCATTGCAATCATGATTTTCATCGAAGGAACTATTAAGTATGGGTGCAATAGCAACGATCTCATGTTTAACATAAGGAACTATAGCAAATTCATCTTCATAAATATTGGCATCGTGGCCACAAGAATAGCAAGCATCATGTTCAACAAGGGATATTTAAATCAAATCATCAGAATCATAATTATCTATAGATTCATGCATATCATTATTTTCTTCCGAACCAAGGGTCATTCTTTCAATAAATTCTTTGACATAGACATTGTGAGCATAGTTTTCATAGCAATATTTAAGTGTGTCAAATTTTTCAGATTCGTAGAGAGTAGTATCATATTTTTCAATCAAAGAAGCAACTTTCGATATCGTAGTAACTATAAACACCTTTTGCATAAGAAGATAAGATTTCAATATCATTAAACTCAAATGGGTAGGGGAGGTGTTTTTAGGGTTCTTAGAGCAACAAGTAAAATCACAAATTTCACAAAGATTCCAAGCATAGCATAGCAAACTATTTATATGATACCATAAGAGCTTCCCTTTTTCAGACAAACGATGACACACAAAATGAGCATGCTCATCTAAAGATTTCCTATCAACTAGGCTAGTTGGGGTTTCAGCACGAGCGCATAAGGATCGAAGATGATCCAAGTAGAACACTTTAAGTGGATCCATATCAATAGATTATTAGCTAGCAAAGATGCGAGCAAATGGAAGGCACATGGTAACACAAGCAAACAAGCAAAAGAGGCAAATAGAGAAAGAGAGGGAGGATAGAGAGAGAGAGGGAGAATAAAATGGCAAGGGTGAAGTGGGGGAGAGGAAAACGAGAGGCAAATGGCAAATAATGTAATGCGGGAGATAAGGGTATGTGATGGGTACTTGGTATGTTGACTTTTGCGTAGACCTCCCCGGCAACGGCGCCAGAAATGGCTCGTTGACGGGAGATAAAATTTTAACTTGACTTCACGTGAGCCTCCCCGGCAACGGCGCTAGAAATCCTTCTTGCTACCTCTTGAGCACTGCGTTGGTTTTCCCCGAAGAGGAAGGGATGAAGCAGCAAAGTAGCGTAAGTATTTCCCTCAGTTTTTGAGAACCAAGGTATCAATCCAGTAGGAGGCTACGCGCGAGTCCCTCGTACCTGCACAAAACAAATAAATCCTCGCAACCAACGCGTCAAGGGGTTGTCAATCCCTACACGGCCACTTACGAGAGTGAGATCTGATAGATATGATAAGATAATATTTTTGGTGTTTTTATGATAAATATGCAAAGTAAAATAAAAGCAAAAGGAAATAACTAGGTATTTGTAGATTAATATGATAAAGATAGACCCGGGGGCCATAGGTTTCACTAGTGGCTTCTCTCGAGAGCATAAGTATTCTACGATGGGTGAACAAATTACTGTTGAGCAATTGACAAAATTGATCATAGTTATGAGAATATCTAGGCATGATCATGTATATAGGCATCATGTCCGAGACAAGTAGACCGACTCCTGCCTGCATCTACTACTATTACTCCACTCATCGACCGCTATCCAGCATGCATCTAGAGTATTAAGTTCATGAAAACAGAGTAACGCCTTAAGCAAGATGACATGATGTAGAGGGATAAACTCATGCAATATGATGAAAACCCCATCTTGTTATCCTCGATGGCAACAATACAATACGTGCCTTGCTGGCCCTACTGTCATTGGGAAAGGACACTGCAAGATTGAACCCAAAGCTAAGCACTTCTCCCATTGCAAGAAAGATCAATCTAGTAGGCCAAACAAAACTGATAGTTCGAAGAGACTTGCAAAGATAACCAATCATACATAAAAGAATTCAGAGAAGATTCAAATATTGTTCATAGATAGACTTGATCATAAACCCACAATTCATCGGCCTCAACAAACACACCGCAAAAAGAAGATTACATCGAATAGATCTCCACAAGAGAGGGGGAGAACATTGTATTGAGATCCAAAAAGAGAGAAGAAGCCATCTAGCTACTAACTATGGACCCGTAGGTCTGAGGTAAACTACTCACACTTCATCGGAGGGGCTATGGTGTTGATGTAGAAGCCCTCCGTGATCGATGCCCCCTCCGGCGGAGCTTCGGAACATGCCCCAAGATGGGATCTCGTGGATACAGAAAGTTGCGGCGGTGGAATTAGAGTTTTGGCTCCGTATCTGGTCGTTTGGGGGTACGTAGGTATATATAGGAGGAAGGAGTACGTCGGTGGAGCAACAGGGGGCCCACGAGGGTGGAGGGCGCGCCTCGGGGGGGGGGGGGAGGAGGCACCCCCTACCTCGTGGCCTCCTCTTTTGTGTCTTGACGTATGGTCCAAGTCTCCTGGGTCTTGTTCGTTGAGAAAATCACGTTCCCGAAGGTTTCATTCCGTTTGGACTCCGTTTAATATTCCTTTTCTTCTTAACCCTAAAACAGGCAAAAAACAACAATTCTGGGCGGGGCCTCCGGTTAATAGGTTAGTCCCAAAAATAATATAAAAGTGGATAATAAAGCCCAATAATGTCCAAAACAGTAGATAATATAGCATGGAGTGATAAAAAATTATAGATATGTTGGAGACGTATCAGAGTCAAAAACCCCGGGAGATTATATAATGAATTTTTGCCGACCAAAATACGTGTCGTGTACGAAAAGGGAGTCCGGAGAGCACACGAGGTGCCCACGAGGTAGGGGGCATGCCCAGGGGGGTAGGGCGCGCCCTCCACCCTTGTGGAGCTCTCGTGTCCTTCCCGGACTGCATCTTATTTTTCTATTTTTCTAAATATTCCAAAATGGAGAAATATTGCCTTAAAAACTGTTTTGGAGTCGGTTTACTTACCGTACGACGTACCTATTCCTTTTCGGAGTCTGAAACATTCCGGAAAGTGTCCCTTATGTATTCCTCCGGGGTTACGGTTTCAATAATATTGGTTTCAACATTTATGGGATTACCTGAGATATAATGTTTGATTCTTTGACCGTTCACCACCTTCGGATTTGTGCTTTCAAAGTTGTTGATTTTTATGGCACCGGAACGATAGACCTCCTTGATAACGTAAGGACCTTCCCATTTAGAGAGAAGTTTTCCTGCAAAAAATCGTAAACGAGAGTTGTATAGCAATACATAATCACCTACATTAAACTCATGCTTTTGTATCCTTTTATCATGCCATCTTTTAACTTTTTCTTTAAACAACTTGGCATTTTCGTAGGCTCGGGTTCTCCATTCATCGAGTGAGCTAATATCAAATAACCTCTTCTCACCAGAAAGTTTAAAATCATAATTGAGCTCTTTAATAGCCCAATATGCCTTGTGTTCTAGTTCGAGAGGTAAGTGACATGCTTTTCCATAAACCATTTTATACGGAGACATACCCATAGGATTTTTATATGCAGTTCTACAGGCCCATAATGCATCATCAAGTTTCTTGGACCAATTCTTTCTAGACCTATTGACAGTCTTTTGCGAAATTAATTTGAGCTCTCTATTACTCAATTCTACTTGACCACTAGACTGTGGGTGATAAGGAGACGCAATTCTATGATTAACATCATATTTAGCAAGCATTTTACGGAAAGCACCATGAATAAAATGAAGGAAATATGCCCTAGAGGCAATAATAAAGTTATTATTTATTTCCTTATATCATGATAAATGTTTATTATTCATGCTAGAATTGTATTAACCGGAAACATAATACATGTGTGAATACATAGACAAACAATATGTCACTAGTATGCCTCTACTTGACTAGCTCGTTGAATCAAAGATGGTTAAGTTTCCTAGCCATAGACATGAGTTGTCATTCGATTAACGGGGTCACATCATTAGAGAATGATGTGATTGACTTAACCCATTCTGTTAGCATAGCACTTGATCGTTTAGTTTGTTGCTATTGCTTTCTTCATGAGTTATACATGTTCCTATGACTATGAGATTATGCAACTCCCATTTACCGGAGGAACACTTTGTGTGCTACCAAACGTCACAATGTAACTGGGTGATTATAAAGGTGCTCTACAGGTGTCTCCGAAGGTACTTGTTGGGTTGGCATATTTCGAGATTAGGATTTGTCACTCCGAATATCGGAGAGGTATCTCTGGGCCCTCTCGGTAATGCACATCACTTAAGCCTTGCAAGCATTGCTACTAATGAGTTAGTTGCGGGATGATGTATTACAGAATGAGTAAAGAGACTTGCCGGTAACGAGATTGAACTAGGTAATGAGATACCGACGGTCGAATCTCGGGCAAGTAACATACCGATGACAAAGGGAACAACGTATGTTGTTATGCGGTTTGACCGATAAAGATCTTCGTAGAATATGTGGGAGCCAATATGAACATCCAGGTTCCGCTATTGGTTATTGACCGGAGACATGTCTCGGTCATGTCTACATAGTTCTCGAACCTGTAGGGTCCGCACGCTTAAAGTTTTGATGACGGTTATATTATGAGTTTATATGTTTTGATGTACCGAATGTTGTTCGGAGTCCCGAATGTGATCCTTGACATGACGAGGAGTCTCAAAATGGTCGAGACATGAAGATTGGTATATTGGAAGCCTATGTTTGGATATCGGAAGTGTTCCGGGTGAAATCGGGATTTTACCGGAGTACCGGGAGGTTACCGGAACCCCCCGGGGACTTAATGGGCCTTAGTGGGCCTAGATGGAAGAGAGGAGAGGCGGCTAGGGCTAGGCCCCCTCCCCCCAGTCCGAATAGGACAAGGAGAGGGGGCGGCGCCCTCCCCCTTCCTTCTTCTCCTCCACTCCTTCCCCCTCCCAAGTCCTAATCCAACTAGGAAAGGGGGGAGTCCTACTCCCGGTGGAAGTAGGACTCCTCCTAGCGCGCCTCCTCCCTGGCCGGCCGCACCCCCTTGATCCTTTATATACGGGGGCAGGGGCACCCCAAAGATACAACAATTGATCTGTTTGAACTTTTAGCCGTGTGCGGTGCCCCCCTCCACCATAGTCCACCTCGATAATACTGTAGCGGTGCTTAGGCGAAGCCCTGCATCGGTAGAACATCAACATCGTCTCCACGCCGTCGTGCTGACGAAACTCTCCCTCAACACTCGGCTAGATCGGAGTTCGAGGGACGTCATCGGGCTGAACGTGTGCTGAACTCAGAGGTGTCGTACGTTCGGTACTTGATCGGTCAAATCGTGAAGACGTACGACTACAACAACCGCGTTGTGCTAACGCTTCCGCTTTCGGTCTACGAGGGTACGTGGACAACACTCTCCCGTCTTGTTGCTATACACCACCATGATCTTGCATGTGCGTAGGATTTTTTTTAAATTACTACGTTCCCCAACATAAAATGTGATCCACCACCAGTCATTAAATATCTAGGGACTCCAAACCTTGGGAAAATAACTTCATTAAGCATTTTAATAGAAGTGTTATGATCAGCACTACTAGTTGGAATAGCTTCTACCCACTTAGTAACATAATCAACAGCAACTAAAATATGTGTATAACCATTAGAGGAAGGAAAAGGTCCCATATAGTCAAAGCCCCAAACATCAAATGGTTCAATAACGAGTGAGTAGTTCATGGGCATTTCTTGACATCTACTAATATTACTAATTCTCTGACATTCATCACAAGATAAGACAAACTTACGGACATCCTTGAAGAGAGTAGGCCAATAAAACCAGATTGCAATACCTTATGTGCAGTCCTATCTCTAGCATGGTGCCCTCCATAAGCTTCGGAGTGACACTTGCATAGGATCTGTTCCTGTTCATGCTCAGGTACACAAAATCTAATAATACCATCTACTCCTTCTTTATAAAGATGTGGGTCATCCCAAAAGTAATGCCTCAAATCATAGAAGAACCTTTTCTTTTGCTGGTATGTGAAACTAGGTGGTATAAACTTAGCAACAATGTAATTAGCATAATCAGCATACCATGGAGCAGTATGAGAAGCATTTATAACATTTAATTGCTCATCAGGAAAGCTATCATCAATAGGTAGTGGGTCATCAAGCACATTTTCTAACCTAGACAAGTTGTCTGCAACGGGGTTCTCAGCTCCCTTTCTATCAACAATATGTAAGACAAACTCTTGTAGCAAGAGAACCCATCTAATAAGTCTAGGTTTAGCATCTTTCTTTTCCATAAGATATTTAATAGCAGCATGATCAGTGTGAATAGTTACTTTAGAATCAACAATATAAGGTCTGAACTTATCACAAGCAAATACAACTGCTAAGAATTCTTTTTCAGTAGTAGCATAATTTCTCTGAGCATTGTCTAGAGTTTTATTAGCATATTGAATAACATTTAGTTTCTTATCAACTCTTTGCCCTAGAACAACACCTACAGCATAATCACTAGCATCACACATAATTTCAAAGGGTAAATTCCAATCAGGTGGCTAAACAATAGGTGCAAAGATCAACGCTTTCTTAAGTATTTCAAATGCTTCTACACAATCATCATCAAAGACAAATGGTATATCTTTTTGTAATAAATTAGTCAAAGGCCGAGAAATTTTGGAGAAGTCCTTAATGAACCTCCTATAAAAACCGGCGTGACCAAGGAAACTTCTTATACCTTTGATGTCCTTGGGACATGGCATCTTTTCAATAGCATCAACCTTGGCTTTATCAACTTCAATACCTCTTTCAGAAACTTTATGCCCCAAGACAATACCTTCATTAACCATAAATTGTCACTTTTCCCAATTCAAGACAAGATTAGTTTCTTCACATCTCTGCAAAACTTGATCAAGGTTGCTTAAGAAATCATCAAAAGAAGATCCATAGACGGAGGAATCGTCCATGAAAGCCTCACAAATCTTTTCACAGAAGTCAGAGAATATAGCCATCATGCATCTTTGAAAGGTTGCAGGTGCATCACATAAACCAAAAGGCATACGTCTATAAGCAAAAGTACCAAAAGGGCAGGTAAAAGTAGTCTTTGATTGATCCTTAGCTGACACAGGTATTTGAGAGAAACCAGAATAACCACTAGAAAGAAAAAATGTGTATGTTTAGATAATCTTTCTATCATTTGATCGATAAAAGGTAAGGGGTAATGATCCTTTTTAGTGGCCTTATTTAATTTGCGGAAATCAATTACCATCCTATAACCTGTAATAATTCTTTGAGGAATCAATTCATCTTTATCATTAGGAACAACAGTAATACCTCCCTTCTTAGGGACACAATGGACAGGACTTACCCACTGACTATCAGCAACGGGATAAATTATACCTACCTCAAGGAGCTTTAGTATTTCCTTTCTTGCCACTTCTTTCATTTTAGGGTTCAGCCGTCGTTGATGATCACGAACTAGTTTAGCATCTTCTTCCCAATTAATTTTATTTTGACATAGAGTGGGACTAATGCCCTTAAGATCATCAAGAGTATACCCAATAGCAGCACGGTGCTTCTTCAGAGTTTTCAATAATCTCTCTTCCTCATGCTCTGAAAGGTTAGCACTAACAATAACATGATATATCTTTTTCTCATCAAGATAAGCATATTTAAGAGTATCAGGTAACGGTTTAAGCTCAAACACGGGATCACCCTTGGGTGGAGGAGGATCCCCTAGGATTTCAACAGGCAAATTGTGTTTCAGAATAGGTTCCTATTTAAAGAATACTTCATCTATTTCCTTCTTTCGTTCATAAACATATCATTTTCATGGTCTAGCAAATATTGTTCTAAAGGATCACTAGGAGGTACGACAATAGAAGCAAGACCAATAATTTCATTCTTACTAGGTAATTCTTCTTCATGGTGTTGTCTACTAAATTTAGAGAAATTAAATTCATGAGTCATATCATCTAAACCAATAGTAACAACATCCCTTTTGCAATCTATGGTAGCATTAACAGTATTTAAGAAGGGTCTACCAAAAATAATGGGACAAAAGCTATCTTGTGGGGAACCAAGAACAAGAAAATCAGCAGGATGTTTAGTTTTCCCACACAAGACCTCAACATCTCTAACAATTCCCATTGATGAAATAGTATCTCTATTGGCAAGTTTAATTGTGACATCAATATCTTCTAACTCAACAGGTGCAATATCATGCATAATTTCTCTATATAGGCTAATAGGTATTGCACTAGCACTGGCACCCATATCACATAAATCATGATAACAATGATCTCCTATTTTAACAGAAATAACAGGCATGCCTACCACAGGTCTAGGTTTATCTTTAGCACAAGGTTTAGAATTCTAGCAGTTTCATCACAGAAATAAATAACATGCCCATCAATATTATCAGCCAAGAGATCTTTAACAATAGCAATATCAGGTTCAACTTTAATTTGCTCAGAAGGTGGATAAGTTTTAATATTGCTTTTACAAACCACAGTTGAAGCTTTAGCATGATCCTTTATCCTAACAGGGAAAGGTGGTTTCTCAACATAAGAAGTAGGAACAATAGGATCATTATAAGTGATAGTCTTTTCTTCAACTTTAATAGGTGCAGCTACTTTTACTTCTATGGGAGGATGATATTTAAACCACTTCTCCTTGGGGAGATCAACATAAGTAGCAAAAGATTCACAGAAAGAAGCTACTATCTCAAAGTCAAGTCCATATTTAGTGCTAAATTTACGGAAAACATCGGTATCCATAAAAGATTTAACACAATCAAACCTAGGTGTCATACCTGACTCCTTTCCTTTGTTGAGGTCCCAATCTTCAGAGTTGCGTTTAATTCTTTCCAATAAATCCCATTTGAATTCAATAGTCTTCATCATAAAAGAGCCAGCACAAGAAGTATCAAGCATGGTGCGATTGTTATCAGAAAGCCGAGCATAAATTTTTTGAATAATCATTTCTCTTGGGAGCTCATGATTGGGGCATGAATATAACATTGATTTAAGCCTCCCCAAGCTTGAGCGATGCTTTCTCCTTCGCGAGGCCAAAAATTATATATATAATTACGATCACGATGAACAAGATGCATAGGATAAAACTTCTAATGAAATTCCAATTTCAATCGTTTGTAATTCCAAGACCCCATATCATCACATAGCCTATACCATGTGGATGCATCTCCCTTCAAAGATAAAGGGAACACCTTCTTCTTAACAACATCTCCGGGTACACATGCAAGCTTAAATAATCCACAAACTTCATCCACATATATCAGATGCTCATCAGGATGTTTTGTTCCATCTCCTAAAAAGCATTAGCTAGTAGTTTTTCTATCATACCCGAAGGAATTTCAAAGCAGACATTTTCATTTTCATTTTCATTTTCAGTAGGTTGAGTAGGTTGAGGAGCAAATCTTTGCTCTACTGGTCAGGGTGAAGATACCCCAGACAAGCCCCTCAGAGGATTACTTTCCATAGTAACAAGTGACAGTACATTTCAGCACACTATATACATTTTTCCTTACCAAATTCCACCTACCAGAGGCGCTTCACTCCCCGGCAACGACGCCAGAAAAGAGTCTTGATGACTGTCGGTGTAAAAACCGGCGGATCTCGGGTAGGGGGTCCCGAACTGTGCGTCTAAGGCGGATGGTAACAGGAGGCAGGGGACACGATGTTTTACCCAGGTTCGGGCCCTCTTGATGGAGGTAAAACCCTACATCCTGCTTGATTATTCTTGATAATATGAGTAGTACAAGAGTTGATCTACCACAAGATCAGAAAGGCTAAACCCTAGAAGCTAGCCTATGGTATGATTGTATGTTGTCCTACGAACTAAAACCCTCCGGTTTATATAGATACCGGATGAGGCTAGGGTTACACAAGGTCGGTTACAAAAGAGGAGATATGCATATCTGTATTGCCTAGCTTGCCTTCCACGCCAAGTAGAGTTCCATCCGGACACGAGACGAAGTCTTCAATATTATATCTTCATAGTCCAACAGTCCGGCCAAAGGATATAGTCCGGCTGTCCCGAGACCCCCTAATCCAGGACTTCCTCAGTAGCTCCTGAACCAGGCTTCAATGACGATGAGTCCGGCGCGCAGTGTTGTCTTCGGCATTGCAAGGCGGGTTCCTCCTCCGAATACACCATGGAAGAGTTTGAATACAAGGATAGTGTCCAACCCTGCAAAATAAGTTCCACATACCACCGTAGAGAGAATAATATTTCCACAAATCTAATCTGCTGATACGTTTTGGCAGCATGACCTCACGCCATGGCCCGGCAATTATTTGAACCGTTTTTCTTTAACTAGCCCCGCACATAACATGAGGCGGTTTCTTGACACGTCTTGTCAAAGCAGAGATTGTGCTCCCCTTATTATGGGATTCTCATTAATACGGACGTGGGTAACCCAACCGTGCCTAGGACTCCTAGATTTTAGGCAAGTACCAAACGGCCACGAGGAGGACGCTTGATATTCACCCTCTTTATAAAGGGACAAGACTTTTACTTTTTCCCTCCCGTGCTCAATCGAATCCTTCCCTTGCCTCGAGTTCTAACACCCAAAGCCCAGGTCAGGTGCTTCGGACCTTCAATCATGTCCGGATCCAGCCTTCAAGGCCGGTGGATGCCTTCCTCTGTCACGGAGGAGGATATCAAGAAGTTGAGGGAGGCTAGATATCTGACCGCTGAAATTTCGCATAGGCTGCCCGCCCGAGGGCAGGTCGTCCCTACTCCCGAACCCAACAAGAGCGTTGTGTTCGTCTCCCACTTCCTTCGAGGACTAGGCCTCGCTCTGGATCCCTTTGTTAGGGGTCTTATGTTCTATTACGGGCTGGGTTTTCATGATCTGGCCCCGGATTCCCTTCTTCACATCTCATCATTTATTGTCGTTTGTGAGGCCTTCCTCTGCATTACCCCTCACTTCGGCCTGTGGCTCAAGACCTTTGATGTGAAGCCGAAGATGGTCGAGGGGCAGTACGCAGCATGCGGAGGTGCTCTAATAAGAAAAATTGCTGACGCTCCATGGCCGAAGGGTTCCTTTCCAGAGGTGTCCGGATTGTGCCAACGGGAGTGGTTTTATGTCACAGCTCCCCGAAGTGCCAAGTGGGTAGCTACCCCACCTTTCGCTCAGGCCCTCCACCACAACTGATGTCATGGATCAATAGGGGGCTGAGCTGGGGTCCAGCCAAGGACGTGCCCATACTGCAGAGCCGCATCCGAGATCTCTTCGAGGGAGATTTCAGTCTGGTTATGGTAATGCAAGTTATGCTGGTTCGTCGAGTCCAGCCTTGCAAACGCCGACCCCTCTGCATGTGGGAGTTCAACCCGTAAGGACCGCGCACTATTCAGAATTCCTCGGCCTGACGCACGAGGAGATGTACAAATCGTTCTTCGGACCCCAAATAGAGTGTCCAGACACTACCGAGGACGTGGGCCTGAGCAACAACCGCACCGCTGCCCAAGTAAGTAATCCCATGGCCGAACACACTGTCCTTTTATTTATCATGACATCACTCTGAAGAATTGCTCTTTGACCAGGACTAGATAACAAAGGCGAAGATGATCCGGTGTTCGGCCCCCCTTCCTGAAGGCTTGGACAATCCGGTGTTGGAAAAGATGCTCGAGCCAGCACCTTGCCTAGTGCCCTCAAAGGAAGATGAAGGGGGGAATAAAGAGGGCGAAAGCGGGCCTCCATTTCTACCTATTCCAGCCGAGGGAATGAGCGCCTCCGCGAGGGAGGATAACCAAGGGGAAGAATCTGACATTCTCTCTCCCCGGGGAAGGAAGAGGACTACCTGTGAAGATCTGGAAACCAAGGTTTCCAAATGGGAGAAGAAATCTCCGCCAGAGGGTCCTGCCTCGGAGGGTGTTCTTGCCGAACAATGTCCGCACGGGGATCAGCCCTCTAACAAGTTGTAAGTAATCAAAAAGTACTTAATAGTGAAGATATCCTACCTTACTTCTGAGGAAAATAACCGAAGCATTTATCTTGCAGTTCGAATCTTAGCCCTTCTCAGCAGAGCTCGTCTTCGGGGGATCTTATTCCAGAGATGATGGAGAGGGAAACGCCTCCCCCTGCCACACCGCCTCACGAGGCGGGCGACCCCGAGGTGTCGTCACGGAGGGTTTCTCCTAATCCGGCAAGGCCAGAAGGTAATCCTATGGCCACCCGAAGTCCCCAGTATCTGGCTCTTGAAGAGAGCAATCAAAAGAGTCCGGCACCATCTGGTATGCGGTCGGACGTACTGAGGGATCTGCTAGAGCGAACAACTATCTCAGAAGAGCACCGTACGTTGATGAGTACGGTGATTGAAAGGATTTCGTCTGCCAAAAGCGGGTTGCATGAAGCCTTTATGAGTCTATTGACGGGTTTTGAGGTACGTGAAATGATGTACATTTTTTACAGTACCGCACATTTTTAGGTGTGCCCTGTGTAGATAGTAGCCCCTGAGACTCTGGTTGTCGTCGAGAACGGCGGCAAACAGAGGATCGTAGTCCCAGGTAATAACCAGACCGCTTGTATGGGTAGGTGGTTGAAGCTCCGGTGGCTAGCCGGACTGATGGGTTTGCCGAACTAAAGCGGCAACTGGATGCGGCAGATGCCGACATCGTGCTTGTTAACAAGCGGCTTGACGAGGCACAGGGTAGGTGATTTTTCTGGTGAATGTCACATAGTAAGAGCAGCATGATGCCAATATATTTAATATGTTGTGACTGCAGATGGAGCTGCCACCATGGAGACCCTTCGGGCGGAGCTTTCCCGAGACAAGGAGCAAGCAAGAAGTAGTAATGCGGCTGCTTTAAAGGCGGCCGAAGAGTTAAGGGCCGAACAGGCCGCACATTGCGGGAGCAAAGAAAAAATTGCCAAGATGGACGTGGAGTTGAAAGATGTTGCTGACCGTTACCGGCTTCTTGAAGAAGAAAACCGGGTGAAGGCGACGGACCTGGAGAAGGCCCGGGTGGCTGCCTAGAGGCCCGCTCCAAAATTAGAGCGACAAAGGAGGAGCTGAATCAAGCTGCAGATATCGTTTCTAGGGAGCCCTTCTTGTTGCGGACTAAGTTCGGAGATTCAAAATATGCTCCTCTGGACCGGCTATGGAGTTCTGCGGATGAGTACTTGGATCTGGCTGCGAGTGCTCCGGATGCGACCGAGTACTTCAAGGATCAGAAAGGTCCTGAAGTGGAGAAGCTATTCTGGTCACAGTTTCACGGTCCAGCCCGTCTGCTGCTGCTGAATGAGCGATTGACCGGTTGGGCCGAGCTCCATAGATTATCCGGACTGGCCATGAGGTCCGTTGTGGATCATTTGTGGCCAGGAGGGCCAAGGCCGAGTAGTTACTTTAGCTTAGTGCAACAATTCCTTGGTGTTGTGCCACGCATTGATGCTGTAAAGAGGTCGGCGTGCATAAAAGGCTCACAGATGGCCCTTGCCCGTGTCAAAACATACTGGGCGGAGATGGATGCCACTACTGTTGCGGCACAGGGTTCGGCCATAGGCCGAGTGGCTGCCGAGCACTACTTTGAAGAAGTTCTTGAAGGCGCTCGTTCAATAGAGGCTCAGTGCTCGAAGAATATTATGTTTGAATGACATGTATTCCCATTGTAAAAACAATGTTTTATTGAATTTATCAAGGCTGTATTTATACTTTTGCCCAAAAGTGCAATAATGCCTCCTGTGCGGCCGTTTATGTATATATGTATATAACCTGAAAGATTGCAGTCGTCGGCTTCAGCCCCCACGCATATAATGCGGGGGTGTTCACAGAAGACGCGTGTTCACACTTGATCCAACGTCTTGGTCCATTAAGGAGGTGATAGCGCAGCGAACTAGGCAACTGGACTATAATTCTTTAACACTTTCACTTAGCCAGAGGAGTTTGACAGTGGGGTTACCATACAGCCCCTGGTGGCTCCGCACGCATCCGAATTCAGGGTGCGTACATGCCTGGCCGGGAAACGGCCCTTCGTTAAAGCGGAGGAATCTCGAAGATTTTGCTAGGTCATCGAGTGGTTGACCAGTCTCACGCTATATCATGACAGTCAGTTTTCGGCTTTCTCTACTAAGGTGCTCGTCCAGATGAACCAGGGCACAATCGCAGTAGTTCTCCTGGTGCTGCCTTAGCCGATATAGCGGAACGTAAGGCAGCAAAACACAGGAGCCGGGCAAACCCAACATTTGACCAAAGACATGATTCGGAGCTGATGCATATAAGGCCAAACTCGCGACGCCGAACACTCCCTAAGGTATTCGGTCTTTGTGGTGGAAACCGGGCTTGAGCAGTGCCCTTTGTAATAAGCCCCTGGTGTCCAGGTACATGCAATATTCTGACGTGGCCACATGCCAAACGTCAGCATCCTTCTCGATTGTACTGAGAATCCGGCAGATGTTTATCAACAAAAGATAGTAAAAAAGGTTTACACAGGGTCTTAATCTAAAAAGAATCCTTGGAACGGGTCCCTGCTGCATGTCTGCGCCTGTGTCTCCGTTGTCCCGTATCCTGGATGGGTGTACCATGATGGTCATCTGTTAGTTGAAAAGTTGTCGTGCAAAAAGGTAGGTTATACTAAAGAAACCATGTATAATTCAAGATGAGTAAAATTGAGCCTAATTGCCACTTGTTTGCGCGCGTTGAGCCCCTTGTATTGTAATAGGGGTATGTCCATCAAACCTGTATCAATTACATATAGCTGCGCCGGACTCGTCTAACCGCGTCCGTGGTCTTAACGACTTGTCAAATGCTTTAGTTGGTGGGGCCGTTTAGTGTGCGGCTGCCAAGGCAGCCGCACTGCCTTCGGCACGCAAGGAGCGCTCAATATTTCCATTTACTGTAATGATGCCGCGTGGACCGGGCATCTTGAGCATGAGAGAAGCGTAATGCGGTATTACGTTAAAGCGAGCGAAAGCTTCGCGTCCGAGTAGTGCTTGATAGCCACTTGGGAACGACGCGATGTGGAAGGTTAACTTTTCACTGCGGAAGTTATCGGGAAGGCCAAATATAACCTCTAGTAGCAGGGAGCCCATGCAATGGGCTTCTGGGCCTGGCGTTACTCCTTTAAAGGTAGTATTGCTATGGCTAATTTTTGCTGGGTCTATCCCCATGTTGCGGACTGTGTCCTGATATATCAGGTTCAAACTACTGCCGCCGTCCATCAGGACTCGTGTGAAGTGGTATCCGTCAATTATTGGGTCTAATACCAAGGCAGCCCATCCTGCACGCCAGATACTTGCCGAGTAATCCCGATGGTCAAAGGTGATCGGTTGGGACGACCAGTGGCAGAACTCCGCGGTGATAGGCCCTGGGGCATGTGTCTCTAGGAGTGCCGCTTTGTTTCTCCCCTTTATCACGTGTAACAAGTTGACTGTTTTGACT
Source organism: Triticum aestivum (assembly GCF_018294505.1). Lineage (NCBI taxonomy): Eukaryota > Viridiplantae > Streptophyta > Magnoliopsida > Poales > Poaceae > Triticum > Triticum aestivum. The sequence continues at coordinate 544,051,616 of NC_057803.1, read as the reverse complement.
TCTGGTGGGAATTTCTTCTGTTCCCCAGTGCTTTGCTTGCGATGCTCGTCCTCGTCTTCGCTTGGTGTATCCTGCCCCTTGTGTTCGGCATTAAGTTTGCCGGACTACTTGAAGACCCAACATTCTCTATGGGCATGATTTGCAGGTTTATCGGGCGTGCTATGGATCTGACATATTTGGTCTAGAATCTTGTTTAGGCTGGACAGTTCATCTCTGTTGCCTTTGGAGGGCAGCTTTTGCTGACCTGGCCGAGATCTTCTGAATCCGGCGTTTACCGCCGTGCCCTTCGGGCTTTCTTCTTTATTCCGGCACTTGTTTTTGCTGCGTCGTGATTTCCCGTTTCCGTCCCTGACTTCGGATATACTTGGGTCGCTGGTGCTGCAGCGGGCTAACCAGTTGTCCTCGCCCACGCAAAAGCGGGTCATGAGGCTTGTTAAAGCTTCCATTGTTCTCGACTTTTCTTGGCCGAGGTGTCTGGCGAGCCATTCGTCTCGGACGCTCTGCTTGAAAGCTGCTAAGGCTTCGTCGTCCAGACAGTCGACTATTTGGTTCATTTTAGTGAGGAACCTGTTCCACAGCTTGCGGGCTGACTCTCTGGGCTGTTGGGTTATATGACTTAAATCGTCTGCATCCGGTGGTTGGACATAGGTCCCTTGAAAATTTTCCTGAAAGGCGTCTTCAAGCTCTTCCCAGCTTCCAATGGAGCTTTTGGGGAGGCTTTTAAGCCAGTGCCGAGCTGGCCCTTTGAGCTTGAGGGGTAAGTACTTGATGGCGTGGAGATCGTCTCCTCGAGCCATGTGGATATGGAGGATGTAGTCCTCAATCCAGACCCCAGGGTATGTCGTTCCGTCGTACGCCTCTATGTTTACGGGTTTGAATCCCTCTGGAAATTCATGGTCCAGCACCTCATCGGTGAAACATAGAGGGTGTGCGGCACCCCTGTATTTGGGTGTACCATGGTGTTCGGATGTTTGTTGTGTTGCATTGCATGCTGGAGCGCGCTTGCGTGGCCCATATATGGATCTGGTTGCGCCATCCTTTTGATGCGAGACCTTGTGTGGATCGCGTACTGGCTTATGTGCGGCGTCGTTTGCCGCTCTATGTTGGTCACGAGTTCGTCCAGCCGACCAGATGGCCGTTTTTTTTAATTGCGGGGGATCTAAGGCCTCCTCATCGAATTCAGGTAGCAACTTTCGCTTCGGGTAGCTCTTGGTGTGGCGATTACCGCCGTACTTGGCTGAAGTGTTGAGTACTTCACTCCATCTGATTCCGAGTGTGTCTTGTGCAGCCCTGAGCCTTTGCTTCTGCTTTTTCAGACTCCCCGCAGTGGCAACAAGCCTTTGATGGGCATTCTGTTGCTCCGGGTGCCTGTCCGGTGTGATGTCGTTCGGACTGTTATCTTCGACGGAGTCGGGTTGTTTGGTTAGATTCTCCGTTTTGCCGTGGTCGGGCGATGGTTCACCCTGCTCTAACGCTGGGTCTATATGATCATTGTTTCTGCCGAGGCAGGATTTGGAGCGGCGCTTACGCTGCCGCTTTGACTGCTTCTCGTGGGAACAACCCTTCGCTGCGTCCTTCTGTTCCTCGTCGTCATTTTCTTTGGGTGCGTCCACCATGTATACGTCATATGATGAAGTGGGCGTCCAGTGCCCTGTGGGCAGTGGTTCCTGTTTGTCTCTTGCATCGTCGTCCATACCGTCGATGTCTTCGGAGTCGAAGTCGAGCATGTCGGTCAAATCATCGACAGTGGCTACTAAGTGGGTGGTGGGTGGGCGGCGAATTTCTTCGTCATCCGCATCCCAATCCTGCCGGACATAGTTCGGCCAGGACTCTCCTGACAAGGAGAGTGTAACGCCCTCGATGCGGCTATATCTCCCACGTGTCGAAGCACGACTTAGAGGCATAACCGCATTGAAAGCAATGTCGCAAGTGAGGTAATCTTCGCAAATAACCCAGGTAATACAATAGGGAAAAAATACATAGTTGGCTTACAATCGCCACTTCACACAAATACATGAATAAAGCATTACATCAACTAGATACAATCAAGGTCCGACTACGGAACCAAAATAAAAGAAGAACCCCAAATGTGACAAAGGTCCCCGATCGACCCCAACTGGGCTCCACTACTGATCAACTAGAACGAAACAACACAAAGGACAAGATCTTCATCGAGCTCCTCCTGAGCTTGGTTGCGTCACCTGCACGGACTCATCGGCACCTGCAAGCTGGTTTTGGAAGTATCTGTGAGCCACGGGGACTCAGCAATCTCGCACCCTCGCGATCAAGACTATTTAAGCTTATGGGTAAGGTAAAGGTATGAGGTGGAGCTGCAGCAAGCGACTAGCATATATGGTGGCTAACATACGCAAATGAGAGCGAGAAGAGAAGGCAAAGCACGGTCGATAAAAGTATGATCAAGAAGTGATCCTAGAACAACCTACATCAAGCATAACTCCAACACCGTGTTCACTTCCCGGACTCCGCCGGAAAGAGACCATCACGGTTACACACGCTGTTGATTCATTTTAAATAAGTTAAGGTTCAAGTTATCTACAACCGGACATTAACAAATTCCCATCTGCCCATAACCGCGGGCACGACTTTCGAAAGTTCAAATCCCTGCAGGGGAGTCCCAACTTAGCCCATGACAAGCTCTCACGGTCAACGAAGGAATAGACCTCCTCCCAAGACGTTCCGATCAGACTTGGTACCTCGGTTCTTCAAGACACTTCGACAGGTTAAAACAAGACCAACAATACCGACCGAATGTGCCGACAAATCCCGATAGGAGCTGCACATATCTCTTTCTCAAGGCACACTCAGATTGTCTTAGGTACGGGTAGGCCAGCCCAGAGTTGCCCCTGGTGGCCACCGGCAGCTGACAGGTGGACCAACACTCAGAGGAGCACTGGCCCAGGGGGGTTTAAAATAAGATGACCCTCAGGCTCCGGAAACCCAAGGGAAAAGGGGCTAGGTGGCGAATGGTAAAACCAATGTTGGGCATTGCTGGAAGAGCTTTACTTAAGGCAAACTGTCAAGGGGTTCCCATTATAACCTAACCGCGTAAGGAACGCAAAATCCGGAAACATAACACCGATATGACGGAAACTAGGGCGGCAAGAGTGGAACAAAACACTAGGCGAGGGGCCGAGCCTTCCACCCTTTACCAAGTATATAGATGCATTAATTAAATAAGATATATAGTGATATCCCAACAAGTAAACATGTTCCAACAAGGAACAACATCTCCATGTTCCAACAAGGAACAAATTTCAATCTTCACCTGCAACTAACAACGCTATAAGAGGGGCTGAGCAAAGCGGTAACATAGCCAATCAACGGTTTGCTAGGACAAGGTGGGTTAGAGGCTTGGTTCAACAATATGGGAGGCATGATAAGCAAGTGGTAGGTATCACAGCATAGGCATAGCAAAAGAGCGAGCATCTAGCAAGCAAAGATAGAAGTGATTTCGAGGGTATGATCATCTTGCCTGAAATCCCGCAAGGAAGAAGAACGAGTCCATGAAGAAGACAAACGGACGTAGTCGAACGGATCCTCACAAACACGACGTTACCGGAACCAACCCGAAGAAGCAACACCGGAAAGAAGCAACAACATAGTAAACAACCAACACATCAACATGGCATGATGCACAATCAAGTATGATGCATGTCCGGTTTAATGAGGCATGGCATGGCAAAGTGCACAAACAATCCTACAAATTAAGTGGAGCTCATTATGCAACAGAGTTGCATATTGAAGAAAACACCACATGACTTATTTAGTTCTCTCTCGTTTATGTACCCAACAAGATTAAATGTTGTTAGCATGGCAAGAGGTGAAGCAAATGAAAACTACCTATCTAGTCAAGGTTAAATGAGGCCGGAAGCAACGAACAACAATTCCGGAAACTCCTCATGAGCATATTATAGATTTGGTACTGTTCTGCCCTAAACACAATTTTAGATTTGTTTAACATGCAAATAAAGGTCACCATGTTAAACTAGGCATTTTTCTACCCCATTTACATATAAAGTTTGTTAGATTCCGAGTTACGGTTATTTAGTTACGAATTAAAGCATTTTAGCAAGTCATTTAAGCAAAATTAAACAAACAACATTTTAAACATGTTAAACATGGATGAAAGTTGCATATTATGAAACTAGATGAAATTCTAAGCAAGTTTCATATATAATTTATTTAGATCCGACGCATGGTTGTGGAGTTATTAAATGCATGAAGTCTAGGGGGCTTCCTGTAAAACTGGTTATCTCTGGATAAATGGACAAATCGTAGAACGAAAAAAACATGCCATGGGCCGAAACTAGCAGGCCCAGAAGTGCATAGGGGAGGCGCTGGAGGGGCTGCTCACATCTGGCCAACAGGCCGAAGGGGGAGCAGGGTGGTGGGCCGGCGGATCTGGGCCGTGGAGACGCAGCCCATGCGGACGCGGTCAACGGTGACGGGCGAGCTCCTCCTACTTGAAGCAGAGGCGGGAACAGGCGTGGCGGCGGCGGTGGTCCGGCCAGGACGTCGATGGGGCAAGGCGGGGAAGGCCGGGAACGAGCAGATCGACGCGTGGGGAGCTCGGATCCGGCACCGGACGCGGTCAACGGTGACGGGCGAGGCCGAGGAGGCCGGTGACGAGCTCGGCGGTGGCTCCCGCAAAAATGGCGGCAACACATGGCTTAGAGTAGAGGAAGAGCAAGGGAGAAAGGAGATGGGGAAGGAGCAGGGCGGCGGGAACGGCCTGCTGGTGCTCGTCGGCGGCGTCTGAGGTGGCCGGCGAAGCGAGGCAAATCGAGACGGCGGCGGGGTTCTGGATCGAGGGGCTCCTCCCCTCGAACCAGATCGGGAGCGAGGAAGCGGGAGGCGCTCAGGCCCTGGATGGGCTCGGGCGGGCCCCGCACGGGCCTGAGCGGGCCGCGGTGGATGGGGGCGCTGGAGGGGTGACGTGGCGCATCATGGATGCCCAGGAGCGGCGGCGCTGGCGGCTTCTACCCTCAGGGACGGCGCCAAGTGGCAGAGAAGGGGCGGCCGGTGCTGAAAACGAGGTGGGAGGTGGCGGCTGAGGGTAGGGGGAGGCTAGGTTGCCTGAAATGGACAAGGGGGTATCCATATATAGCAAAAGAGCTAGGGTTAGGGGATTTAGGGGGGTTTTCGGACCCTCCGATCGCGATCCGATGGCTCCGGTTGGAGTGGGGTTTGGTGGGCTGTGAAGAGGAGGTTGGGCTGAGATGAGAGGGAAGGAGTGCAGCCCGGCAACTGTTTCCGGAGACCGAAAATGTCCGACGTTAGATCGGCTATACTGCCGCTATAGTTATCCGTTGGGGCATCAAACGATCTCCGAATGCGATGAAACTTGACAGGCAGTCTATCTACACCATAATAAGACCACACGTCAACTCTTATCCCATACCAAGAACATTTTCCGGCCACTTATAAAATACTATTTCGGACATGCTGCGGGCGCATGCAAGTGTTTCTGGGCTCAGAACGGACAACAGAGATAACGAGGAGGCCGGGACGGATGCAAGTTTTGAAAACATGATGATGCAATGCACATGATGACATGACAAGATGCGACACGCAAGCAAATGACATGGCAATGACTGCGAATAACTGGAGGACACCTGGCACATCATTCTCGGGGCGTTACAACACTCCACCACTACGAGAGGATCTAGTCCCGAGATCTAGAATGGCACCGGAGGAACAACGAAATAGAACAAGAAGAGGTAAAACTAAGTTGCTTCTTTGACCAATGAGTGAAACCAAAGAACCTTGAGAGCTTGAACAATTGAAAGAAAGAATGCAACGAGAATGAACGAAGTTGAAAGCACTCCGTTAGGAAAAGGAACAAGGAAGAACAAATTCGGGCAGCACTCCGATTGAAAAGAAAAGGAATTGAATAAGAACTTGGTAAGGTGAGAAGATGCTTGATGAAATCACGACACACTGCCTCCGGAACTATTGTATGAATGTAACAAGGGGTAAGAAAGATCTCAGACAGCACTCCGGTTGAACAGAGATGAAAGGCTTGATAAGGCGAAAAGAACTTGAGCAAAATCGCACAACACTCTGGTTAAATGGGTGGGTATGAAAAGAATATGATCTTGTCAAAATGAGGTGATGGAACGGAAGGAGCAACACACAATGCCTCCGGAACAAAAAGAATAGAAGATTGAAATACAAGAATGGAGAAGAAAATGCCAACTTCTGCCACAAATGATCTTGGAAGGCACCCTTCCAAGAAGGTTAAAACGGAGTTGTTGGGAAAGACCAACGACAAAACGAATAAGTTTGTAGTGGGCTTATGGAAAAACATCTCAAAACTATGAGGTGAAATTTTGCCACTAACGGAAATGATAAATTGGATTGATATGAACAAGGAGACGAGAAGATTATTTCACCGGGAGGATAAACGAAGAACGTGGGTCATTTATGAGCACCATAATAGCAACAATCCTTAGGGGAAAGCTTTAGGTGAAATATAATCCAAGATAACTTCAATGAAGAGGTTGCTGGATTGAGAAGAGCTCATGCTCGAAGGACTTGATGGGTTTAAACTATCTCATACTTGACAACTTGCGAATCATGAAACATGAAGGGACATTGTCAAGAAAGACATAACACCATCTCAAAAGATAAGGGGGAACAATTGCACTCCGGATTGCAAGATGAAGAATGCTTAGGCTCCTTAGAAAAGAATCTCGACGAAAACTTCGAGAAGGAATTAAATCCTTGGTGAACCATCATGTAGAGCCTCCATGAAGAATTTCTTTAAACAAAAGGATGATCAAAACGGAAGGAAAAATAAGTTGAAAAACACAAGGTGAGTCCTTGTAAAGATTTAGATGGATCTCTGTGATAATTAGAGCTTGGAACTCCGGGAAAGAAAGATGAGCACTTGAAACCAAGAATAAGTATGATGAGCCACTCCAGAAAATAGGAATTGAATAAACTCGATGAAATAAGAATAAGAATTGCATTATGCTTATCCTTCACTAATTAAATTGATGACAATCAACGGATTCGACATATTACTTATTCTCATAGAAAGGATTAAGATAGATATAGCGCCAACTTGGGAAGGTCTTCTTTGAACCACCGGTAGGATTGACAACGAATAAATTGATAAGGAAGAGAAACCTGGAAGAACCACCGCAAGAAATGAAAATGAAGGAAGAAAAGATAAAGGAACACCAGGAAAAATTTGCAAATGAACGAAGATGCTTGAGAGAAACTAGCTACATGAGAATGAAGGGATCACAAACTGATTAGAGATCACTTGAACGAAGCACCGGTAAGATTTTGGAGAACCATCGCTGAAAGCTAAGAATGAATAAATTCTAAGATGACGGACTCCGGATGAACATACTGAAAAAGGCTCCTGAATTGCTCCGGAAGGATGAAAACAATTCTGACAATCGAAAACAATTATGAGAGGATGGTCTCGAACTAGAACCATGAATCTCTGAGAGAACGGATAAAATATGGATGTAAAACTCTTATTCGGTCTTCAAATGTTGAGAATGACGACGAGAAACACCACCATGAATTATTGAGACACTCCGGGATGATTAAAAGAGGAGAGGTTGAGCCAACGATGAAAAGAATTGTGAAAGATCTAGGAGAAGGCATTTGACTGATGATAACTCATTCTTACGTCAAACTTGGAAAAGAATTTGAGAGTAACACCGGGAAAATAAGAAGAGTCAGGTAAGATCCTGGAAAAAGACCTGTGGGTTAGGGCCCACTCAAAAGAAACATCGTAGAATGATTACTTGAAAAGAGAGATTGCACCGGTTGGATTAAAAGGCTTGAATGAGATAACATCCTCGAAAGAGCTTGAATGAATGTAGAGTGGGAAACACGAATCATCGAGATATCTTGAGCACTCCGGAACAATAGAATAGCGGGAATTGGAAGATTATGAGGTGCACCGGTATGAGAAGGTATTTGAAACGAGGAAAAAGAATATGATCAACAAAACTTGACTTGAAACCACCGGAGAAGAAAAAGAACGAAGACGATGAACTTGAAGCTCCCTTAGCATCTTCGTGAGAATCACCGGATAAGAACATTGACGGAAAAAGGATGGAGAGACTTCCCATCAATAGAAGGATACTTGAATAAGAAATCTGAATCGTTGAAGAAAAAGGGTGGGTGGGCGGGAAAAACAAAGGCAATTTGGAGACGGATGAAACAAACACCATTGAGAAGAACTGGGATTGAATCTTGTGGATGTTGCAATGATCGGATCCACTTGAAGAGAAGCACACCGGTTAAAAGGGATTGGCATGACAACTCGATGATTGAGAAGGATTAGTATTCACATCAGAATATGAGAACACCACTTGGAAAAGGTATGGAATCAACATTTGACTTCAAAGCAACTCGAATACCACAACCCCAAAACAAAACAAAGGATTGGCTTGCAAAATAAGCCAGAACAAACATATGATAGAGATTTCGTCCGAAGTTTGGGGCCTACACGGGCTCGATCGTACAGCACCATCATGTACAAGGCAGTGCACATGACATACGAAGCGTCCCCGAGTCGGCATAGCCAAGGACTCTTTAAGACATAATGAGACCACTGTAAAACCAACCGTGAATAGGCGGACCACTAAACGTCGAACCCCAATTTCATATCATACATCTGTTGGAAAGATATCCTAAGAGCTACTTGAATTCCCACTTATGAAACTCCCGAAATTTTCCGGTTATGCAATCAGGTGTTGGGGATACAGGGGAAGCATAATATCTCACCCAAAACTAACAAATCCTACATCCAGCTGTATCCATCCTTCAACACATAACCAAGAAACCTTCGGAAATCGTCTACCTCAACCTTCGAAAAGCATCTGTTATACGAGTTATGGCAATACTCCCGAACTCCCGCCCTGGGTGGTGTCGAGGTTATCTCACCAACGAACTGCATAAAAGAGATTTTGGATGTCGGCATACTAAACTCAGGTATTCCAGAACTGCAACAATAAAATTATGACGACAACACCTCGGAGCTCAACTCCCCGGGACACTTCCACAAAACCCCTGACAGGAGGCACCAAGACAATGTTCTCATCACAAAACCATCGGAACGATTCCGAGATACCCGCGTGATCCTAAATTTTTTTAGTGAAATTTGAGAAGAGAAGAGTCAAAACTCTACGTCAGGATGCCTTACCAGAGCGATGAGGAGACTGGGAAGTAAAAAAAATTCCTAAACTCTCCGATATATAATTCCTAAATGACTCAAAACATTTTTCTAGACACAACTCGGCCGCTAATAACGATCAAGCAATGGGGCTCCTAAGGTCGGGGAAGGCTCTGATTACCAACTTGTAACGCCCTCGATGCGGCTATATCTCCCACGTTTCGAAGCACGACTTAGAGGCATAACCGCATTGAAAGCAATGTTGCAAGTGAGGTAATCTTCGCAAACAACCCAGGTAATACAATAGGGGAAAAATACATAGTTGGCTTACAATCACCACTTCACACAAATACATGAATAAAGCATTACATCAACTAGATACAATCAAGGTCCGACTACGGAACCAAAATAAAAGAAGAACCCCAAATGCGACAAAGGTCCCCGATCGACCCCAATTGGGCTCCACTACTGATCAACTAGAACGAAACAACACAACGGACAAAGTCTTCATCGAGCTCCTCCTGAGCTTGGTTGCGTCACCTGCACGGACTCATCGGCACCTGCAAGCTGGTTTTGGAAGTATCTATGAGCCAAGGGGACTCAGCAATCTCGCACCCTCGCGATCAAAACTATTTAAGCTTATGGGTAAGGTAAAGGTATGAGGTGGAGTTGCAGCAAGCGACTAGCATATATGGTGGCTAACATACGCAAATGAGAGCGAGAAGAGAAGTCCAAGCACGGTCGATAAAAATATGATCAAGAAGTGATCCTAAAACAACCTACATCAAGCATAACTCCAACACCATGTTCACTTCTAGGACTCCGCCGGAAAGAGACCATCACGGTTACACACGCTATTGATTCATTTTAAATAAGTTAAGGTTCAAGTTATCTACAACCGGACATTAACAAATTCCCATCTGCCCGTAACCGCGGGCACGGCTTTCAAAAGTTCAAATCCCTGTAGGGGAGTCCCAACTTAGCCCATGACAAGCTCTCACGGTCAACGAAGGAATAGACCTCCTCCCAAGACGTTCTGATCAGACTCGGTATCTCGGTTCTTCAAGACACTTCGACAGGTTAAAACAAGACCAACAACACCGCCCAAATGTGCCGACAACTCCCGATAGGAGCTGCACATATCTCTTTCTCAGGGCACACTCAGATTGTCTTAGGTATGGGTAGGCCAGCCCAGAGTTGCCCCTGGTGGCCACCGGCAGCTGACAGGTGGACCAACACTCAGAGGAGCACTGGCCCGGGGGGGTTTAAAATAAGATGACCCTCGGGCTCCGGAAACCCAAGGGAAAAGGGGCTAGGTGGCGAATGGTAAAACCAATGTTGGGCATTGCTGGAAGAGCTTTACTTAAGGCGAACTGTCAAGGGGTTCCCATTATAACCCAACCGTGTAAGGAACGCAAAATCCGGGAACATAACACCGATATGACGGAAACTAGGGCGGCAAGAGTGGAACAAAACACTAGGCGAGGGGCCGAGCCTTCCACCCTTTACCAAGTATATAGATGCATTAATTAAATAAGATATATAGTGATATCCCAACAAGTAAACATGTTCCAACAAGGAACAACATCTCCATGTTCCAACAAGGAACAAATTTCAATCTTCACCTGCAACTAACAACGCTATAAGAGGGGCTGAGCAAAGCGGTAACATAGCCAATCAACGGTTTGCTAGGACAAGGTGGGTTAGAGGCTTGGTTCAACAATATGGGAGGCATGATAAGCAAGTGGTAGGTATCGCAGCATAGGCATAGCAAAAGAGCGAGCAACTAAGAAAGCAAAGGTAGAAGTGATTTCGAGGGTATGATCATCTTGCCTGAAATCCCGCAAGGAAGAAGAACGAGTCCATGAAGAAGACAAACGGACGTAGACGAACGAATCCTCACAAACACGACGTTACCGGATCCAACCCGAAGAAGCAAACACCGGAAAAGAAGCATACAACATAGTAAACAACCAACACATCAACATGGTGTGATGCACAATCGAGTACGATGCAAGTCCGGTTTAATGAAGCATGGCATGGCAAAGTGCACAAACAATCCTACAAATTAAGTGGAGCTCATTATGCAACGGAGTTGTATATTGAAGAAAACACCACATGACTTATTTAGTTCTCTCTCATTTATGTACCCAACAAGATTAAATGTTGTTAGCATGGCAAGAGGTGAAGCAAATGAAAACTACCTATCTAGTCAAGGTTAAATGAGGCCGGAAGCAACGAACAACAATTCTGGAAACTCCTCATGAGCATATTATAACTTTGGTACTGTTATGCCCTAAACACAATTTTAGAGTTGTTTAACATGCAAATAAAGGTCACCATGTTAAACTAGGCATTTTTCTACCCCATTTACATATAAAGTTTGTTAGATTCCGAGTTACGGTTATTTAGTTACGAATTAAAGCATTTTAGCAAGTCATTTAAGCAAAATTAAACAAACAGCATTTTAAACATGTTAAACATGGATGAAAGTTGCATATTATGAAACTAGATGAAATTCTAAGCAAGTTTCATATATAATTTATTTAGATCTGATGCATGGTTGTGGAGTTATTAAATGCATGAAGTCTATGGGGCTTCCTGTAAAACTGGTTTTTTTCTGGATAAATGGACAAATCGTAGAAGAAAAAAAACATGCCATGGGCCGAAACTAGTAGGCCCAGAAGTGCATAGGGGAGGCGCTGGAGGGGCTGCTCACATCGAGCCAACAGGCCGAAGGGGGAGCAGGGTGGTGGGCCGGTGGATCTGGGCCGCGGAGACGCAGCCCATGCGGACGCGGTCAACGGTGATGAGCGAGCTCCTCCTACTCGAAGCAGAGGCGGGAACAGGCGTGGTGGCGGCGGTGGTCCAGCGAGGACGTCGACGGGGCAAGGCGGGGAAGGCCGGGAACGAGCAGATCGGCGCGTGGGGAGCTCGGATCTGGCACCGGACGCGGTCAACGGTGACGGGCGAGGCCGAGGAGGCCGGCGACGAGCTCGGCGGTGGCTCCCGCAAAAATGGTGGCAGCGCATGGCTTAGAGTAGAGGAAGAGCAAGGGAGAAAGGAGATGGGGAAGGAGCAGGGCGGCGGGAATGGCCTGCTGGTGCTCGTCGGCGGCGTCTCAGGTGGCCGGCGAAGCGAGGCAAATCGAGACGGCGGCGGGGTTCTGGATCGAGGGGCTCCTTCCCTCGAACCAGATCGGGAGCGAGGAAGCGGGAGGCGCTTAGGCCCTGGATGGGCTTGGGCGGGCCCCGCACGGGCCTGAGCGGGCCGCGGTGGATGGGGGCACTGGAGGGGTGACGTGGCGCATCATGGATGGCCAGGAGCGGCGGCGCTGGCGGCTTCTACCCTCAGGGACGGCGCCAAGTGGCTGAGAAGGGGCGGCCGGTGCTGAAAACAAGGTGGGAGGTGGCGGCTGAGGGTAGGGGGAGGCTAGGTTGCCTGAAATGGACAAGGGGGTATCCATATATAGCAAAAGAGCTAGGGTTAAGGGATTTAGGGGGGTTTTCGGACCCTCCGATCGCGATCCGATGGCTCCGGTCGGAGTGGGGTTTGGTGGGCTATGAAGAGGAGGTTGGGCTGAGATGAGAGGGAAGGAGTGCAGCCCGGCAACTGTTTCCGGAGACCGAAAATGTCCGATGTTAGACCGGCTATACTGCCGCTATAGTTATCCGTTGGGGCATCAAACGATCTCCGAATGCGATGAAACTTGACAGGCGGTCTATCTACACCATAATAAGACCACACGTCAACTCTCATCCCATACCGAGAACATTTTCCGGCCACTTATAAAATACTATTTCGGACATGCCGCGGGCGCGTGCAAGTGTGTCTGGGCTCAGAACGGACAACGGAGAGAACGAGGAGGCCGGGACGAATGCAAGTTTTGAAAACATGATGATGCAATGCACATGATGACATGACAAGATGCGACACGCAAGCAAATGACATGGCAACGACTGCGAATAACTGGAGGACACACCTGGCACATCAGTCTCGGGGCGTTACAGAGAGAGACCTTAACGAGTTCAGTATGTCGCCGAAGGGCGAGTGCTGAAAGATATCCGCGGAGGTAAACTCCATGATCGGTGCCCAGTCGGATTCGATAGGCACGGGCGCAGGCGGTTCGGAGTCCGTGGCCGGGGAAGGATCCGACAGCTTGGCATCACGGCTCTCGTGAAGGGTAAGGTCGATACTCAGCTTGATCACAGCTGAGGATATGGCCTCCGTGGTGGGGTCTATCCACCCGTCTATGGATGGCACAACTGGTTCCGAATTGAGGGTCAGAGTTGTTGCCGGTGCGGTCTCCTGAACACTGTCCGATGATAGAGCTAAATCATGCTCATCGTGACCGTGCGGCACACTCGGCAGGGACTCGAATCCGTCGAAGATCAAGTCTCCGCGGATATCGGCCGTGTAGTTTAAGCTTCCAAACCTGACCTGGTGGCCAGGGGCGTAACTCTCGATCTGCTCCAGATGGCCAAACAAGTTGGCCCGCAGTGTGAAGCCGCCGAATACAAAGATCTGTCCGGGGAGAAAAGTCTCACCCTGGACTGCATCGCTATTGATGATTGAAGGAACCATCAAGCCTAATGATGACGACACAGAGGAACTCTCAATGAAAGGACCAATGTCGGTGTCAAAATCGGCGGATCTCGGGTAGGGGGTACCGAACTGTGCGTCTAAGGCGGATGGTAACAGGAGGCAGGGGACACGATGTTTTACCTAGGTTTGGGCCCTCTTGATGGAGGTAAAACCCTACGTCCTGCTTGATTATTCTTGATAATATGACTAGTACAAGAGTTGATCTACCACGAGATCAGAGAGGCTAAACCCTAGAAGCTAGCCTATGGTATGATTGTATGTTGTCCTACGGACTAAAACCCTCTGGTTTATATAGATACTGGAGGAGGCTAGGGTTACACAAGGTCGGTTACAAAGGAGGAGATATGCATATCCGTATTGCCTAGCTTGCCTTCCACGCCAAGTAGAGTTCCATCCGGACACGGACGAAGTCTTCAATCTTGTATCTTCATAGTCCAATAGTCCGGCCAAAGGATATAGTCCGGCTGTCCGGAGACCCCCTAATCCAGGACTCCCTCAATGACCCACAAGTATAGGGGATCTATCATACTCCTTTCGATAAGTAAGAGTGTCGAACCCAATGAGGAGCAAAAGAAAATGACAAGCGGTTTCCAGCAAGGTATTCTCTGCAAGTACTGTTGGAAATATGCCCTAAAGGCAATAATAAATTAGTTATTATTATATTTCCTTGTTCATGATAATCGTTTATTATCCATGCTAAAATTGTATTGATAGGAAACTCAGATACATGTGTGGATACATAGACAACACCATGTCCCTAGTAAGCCTCTAGTTGACTAGCTCGTTGATCAATAGATGGTTACGGTTTCCTGACCATGGACATTGGATGTCGTTGATGACGGGATCACATCATTAGGAGAATGATGTGATGGACAAGACCCAATCCTAAGCCTAGCACAAGATCGTGTAGTTCGTATGCTAAAGCTTTTCTAATGTCAAGTATCATTTCCTTAGACCATGAGATTGTGCAACTCCCGGATACCGTAGGAATGCTTTGGGTGTACCAAACGTCACAACGTAACTGGGTGGCTATAAAGGTGCACTGCGGGTATCTCCGAAAGTGTCTTTTGGGTTGGCATGAATCGAGACTGGGATTTGTCACTTCGTGTAACGGAGAGGTATATCTGGGCCCACTCGGTAGGACATCATCATAATGTGCACAATGTGACCAAGGAGTCGATAACGGGATGATGTGTTACGGAATGAGTAAAGAGACTTTCCGGTAATGAGTAAAGAGACTTTCTGGTATCGGTGTCGGGGGTTGGGTGCGACATATGCCAAAGGATGGCTTATCATGGTGGGGGCGAGTAGAACGTCGCCGGTGCCTGGAAATGGGATAAGGCGAAGACATGCACGCCGGCAAATCTTACCCAGCTTCCGGGCTCTCCGGGGAGATAATACCCCTACTGCTGCTCTACGGGGTCTCCGCATGATCACTATGGCAAAGTGTTTACACGGTTGCTCCTTGAGCTGTTTCCTGGAGGTAGGAGAAGGCAAGGCTAGCTCTCTCCTTCCTATATGATCTGGTCTAGTGCTAATGGATTCCAACCCTTTGCATGGATGCCCTGGGGGGTTTATATAGGCCTACCCCCCATGGGTACAATGGTAATCTGGCTAGGCGCGGGCCCAGCTGTCAGTCTCACTGGCCGTCGTCTTATCCGCCGACTCCTGGGGCCCGCCGACTGGCTCGGTACGGAGCCGACAGGCCGCGTCCGCCGCGGGCGGGTCTTGCCGGCTGTAGATTACTGTAGCTGTGCTTCAAATGACGCAGGCTCGGTCATGAGGTCGTGGCGACAGCTCCGCCGTCTGGCGGGCGATCACTGTGGCCACTACTTGTCGTGTCTGATTAATGGCGCGTGGGGCCCATGGGAGGGGCCGACCGACTTCTGGTGGCCGACTCCCATCTGGGCCGACTGGTGGTGCTTTCGCCGTCTTTCGTACGCCCGCCGACTGGTGGGACTCATCATCCATGGGTCGTACTAGCAGGCCATCGTGGGCACAGGGCTCCGCCCCCTGGGGCCGACGTCAGGGCCGGCATGGCAATAGTGTCGCGCCACGCCGAGATCTCCACGGGTACGGCGTACTGTAGCCACGGCTGCCCTTGGAAAAGGGGTGGGAGTGGACCTTACTATGGCCACTCCCCGTCCCGTCCCTCTTTATGAGGGCATAGGGGTTGTTGGCGTCGCGGGCCAACTCCCCAAGGCCGGCTTCTCTGGAAGTCGCCAGTCAGGAGTCGGCTCATCCTGAAGTCATCCCTGGCACTCGGCCGTGAGTGGGCAATCGGCTGCCTCGCCGCTGACTCTTAGAAGGCAGCTCTTCGTCCTGGGGTCTCGAGGGGCGCAGTCTGCCTCAATGTCTTCAAAGGTTCTGGGCCTGGGTTAGCCTACCCGTGGCCCATTACTCCGACAGTAGTCCCCGAAGCTGGTGAGGCTCCAAGGGCGACATGTCGTGGAGCCTCAATAGTTTCTTCTCTCCGGCGATTGGATCTGGGCTTCGCTAGCCGTCTTCTGTCAAGACGACTAGTTGGAGTCGGACTTGCTCAAGGCCGACTTGCCCCTAAAAAAGTTTGAACGTTGAGGCGGAGTTTAGGCGGCGTGCCTGATAAGCTTCCGGGTTGCCGCCCGTGGTTGACCCGTCGCGAGGCACCACGTGGCGGAGCTAGTCTGATCACCCACGTGCACGACAAGACAGGCCTACAGGCGGGGCCCGCCACTACCGCGCCTCGGCATGCGAATGGATCCGTTGCGGCCGCGCGGACGGTTGGGGTTCCCGTGCGGTTATTGCACGTGGTAACTTCATGTGGTAAATCATGGGGGTCGTGGGGTCCCGGGCGCAGTTAATCCGATGACCGCCCCCTCGACTTCTCAGCCCACGAGCCTACAAGTAGGCGGGGGGAGGGGGGCGGCGAAGCACGCGCACCCATTCTCCCCACTTCCTTTCTCTCCTTCTTGCTACTTCTTCTTCTTGCCACTGCTGCTCCGAACCACGCCGTGCCCGCAGCGATGAGCTCCTCCTCCACCGCCGCGCCTCCTGCTGTTCGCTCCGGAGTGTGGGATGGCTCCGAGGTTGACGACGACGACATCGAGATCCTCCGCCAGACACGGCGGCTGCCTGGCAGGGACTTAGTGCGGGTCCGCCTCGCGCCGGAGGGAGAGATAACGCCGGCACCGGAGGAGGGCAAGCGGGTCATATTCCGCTCACACCTTATGCACGGCCTGGGGCTGCCGGCGAGCGGCTTCTTCCGCTCCTTCTTGGAGTTCCATGGGCTCCAGCCGCACCACCTTACTCCGAACACGGTGGTGCTGCTGGCTGCCTTTGCCACCCTGTGCGAAGGCTTTCTCGGCGTTCTCCCCACCATCGAGCTCTGGGGTGAGTTCTTCCAGTCCATGCTCGGCACACACGTCGCCGATGTGCCAGCCCAGTGCAGTGCATTCATCATGATGCGGAGATTAGTGGCCAACAATCCGTTTCCCACCATCGCACTAATTAAGTCGGTGAAGATGTGGCAGCGGTCATATTTTTATGTGAAGAACGTCGCCCTAGAAGGCGACTGGGTTAACCTGCGGGCTTACGAAGCCGGCGCGCCGGCTGGGAGGCTCCCCAGCTGGTCACACCGAGCCAAGACGCTGTCTCCCGCAGGTGCCGCCGCCGTCGCGCGACTCTGAGTGCTGACGCAGTCGGAGGGCTTGAGTCCTCCCACTCCAAGGCTGACCTCACCTGATCTGCCAGATGAGCGGTCATCGGGACCCGAGCCAGATGTGCTCCAAGGACATGCCTCATGCGGAGGTGGCGAAAACGGTGAACTACATCACGAACTACGGTCTCTCGGTGGACTGGCGGTTCAGCAAGGAGCCGTATTCGCGCGCCAACCCTTCGCCTATTGTAAGTCGTCTTCCTTCTTCTATTTCTTTTGCTGCCGAGTCCGACTTGCCAAGTCTGACCGTTTTTGTTTTGAATCAGAATCCTCTCGTCCCTCCTTCGGCCGGCACCGCGGGGCCGGCTCGCCAGTTTGTCCCCGATCGGGCGAAGAGCGACGTCGACGATCCCGACTTGGGGGCGGCGGCCATGGAAGCTGACGCCGAGGGAGGAGGAGGAGAAGCAGGCGGCTCCAGGCCTTCGGCCACTTTCGCCGACTGGCCTGACGACGAGGTCGAGGGAGAAGTCGCCCCGCGTCGCCAGCCAAAAGTCGGCGAGCGAAGCGCGAGTTCCTCAGTCGGCTTGGACGCTCAAGGCGGTGCGAAGAAGCACTGGGCCGGGCCGAGTACGCTTGGTGGCCGGTCGAAGAAGTTCAAGGGAGCGGCCGCTGCGACTAAGCGGGAAGAGGCGGCCGCGATGAAGAAGCCGCCGCTGGTCTCTGCGTAAGCGCCTCCGTCCCTTATCTTTATTTTCTCTTTGTTGATCTTGTCTGAGTTTTTCATATGCTTTTCTTGCCTCAGGGCTCCCCTCACTCTTGAGAGGGTTGCCGCCGCCTCCGTTATGGGGTCGGTGGAGACGTCCGCCACCACTCGGTGGATTGACCCCGCCACCGACCTTCGGGAGGCGACGGAGCGGAACGCGCGAGAGAAGCGCGAGGAGGACGAGGCCGCCCGCCGGGAGAAAGTGGAGGTCGAGAAGGCGGAGGCCTCCGCCCTGAAGAAGCTGGAGGCGGCCGAGGCCGCCGCTGCGGCAAAGCAGCCGGCTAAGGAAGTCGCGCCCGGCGATCGGAGGTGTTTGTCACCCCTTTGAACTCCGCGCCGCCGCCCCCGGAGTTCACGGGGCAGTCAGGGGAAGCTGGCGGCGAGTTCCTGATCGTGGAGAGAGGCGGCGGCGACACCCCCATGCCGGACGCGGTCGCGCCGCCACAGCCGCCCCCACCGCCGTCTAGAAGCGCGCAAGGCAAACAGCCGGCGGATCCGCCCTTGCCGCCGACTGATGACGAGGCCGTGGCAAGGCTACTCCTTCAAGTCTGCTCGCCTACGCGCCGTCATCTTGAGAAGGCGACCTCGGCGCCACGCCCCTTGGAGACCTGTACTGCCAGCTCGACGATTCCAGACGCCGAAGCGACGAGCGTTGCACCCATTGGGTGGGTGCGAGGAGGCGGCACGGGACCGCTGAACCAGGTGCTTCTGGATGTCTAGACGAAGCTGCGAGCCGAGAGCGACGCCATCCAAAACTGCACCAAGGCGCACCTGGCGTCATGGGCAGCCATCCGGGTATGCTTTCTCCTTTGTCCCTGTTTTCTTGTTTCTCTCTATGGGGGCGCGCCAGCACACCCACTGGGTGTAGTCCCTGAGTTCTGGGCTGGCTGCTGAGCAGGCGGCCCGAAACTCCAATTGGTAATTTCCAGGTACTAACCTTTGTTCTGAAATACTTGTTGCAGGACTATCACAACCTCCGTGTCACCGCCTTCAATCGCAACGTTGAAGAGCTGGGCAAGCGGACTACCGACTTGTCGGAGAGCCGGAGTGAGACCTTTTTCTTCTTTGCGGGGGCGCGCTGGCGCACCCGCGGGCTGTAGTCCCCGATATTCGGGCCGACTGCTAAGCAGTCGGGCCGGATCTCCCTGGCGACCTTCTTCATTGATGACTTAACGCCTTATTTCTTCTTTCTCTTCAGAGGCCAATGCCATTCTTCAACAACAGCTGAGCGAAGCCAACTCCGCGTTGCGCGCCAAGGGGGAGGAGTGCAGCAAGCTCGCTGCAGAGCGCGATCTGCTGGCCGCACAATTGGCAGAGCAGAAGGAGCTGCTTAAGAAGACGTAGAAGGAGGCGGAAGAGGCGGAGGCCGCCCTCTTGGCCGAGTTCGCGAGCGAGCGCTCCTCCTGGACTGACAAGGAGGCAATGCTGGTCTCCGGCTTCCATGAGATCGAGGACCTCGTCGACGGTGAGCTTCTTTGCTTTCCTTCTTCGAGCCGCCGACTATATGTCGAGCCGACTCCTGGTTTTTTTGACTTGTTCTTCATTCTTTCCGTCTTGGCAGACTTCTTCCCCGGCCACTCGCAGCCCGCCATTCAAGCTATCGAGGCCGACTGCGAGGAGCGGAGGGCGGGTGGTGCGGAGATCGCCACTGATGCCCCTCGGACTCTTGACGAGCATATTCTGAGCATTGGGGCTCGCCTGCGGCCGGCCCACCAGATGCTTTGCCGGCTTCAACATGTCGGCACCCAAGCAATCGTCGCCCTGTGGCCAGACGTGCAGGCTCCGTGCACCCCAGTCGGACTGCCGACTGGCTGGAGGTCGCGGCTGGCCGTCTTGAGGCCTGGAAGGGTTCCTCGGCCCGGGCCGGAGCGCGCCGAGCCTTGGAATTCGTCAAGGCGTGGTATCCGGGGCTGGACCTAGACCGCTTGGCCACACTCCGGTCAGAGGCCCAGCCGGAGCTGGCAGCCGCGGAAGACGCCCTTGTCAAGCATGCGGCGGCGATCACCGAGTACACCGACACCAGCATCTTTATCCCCGAGCGGGCTGAAGACAGTGAGGAGGTGCTGCCGGAGTGGTTTGGGCTGAACCCCGACTACGGCAAGGACTCGGCAGAGGTGATCGGCTCCAGCGTCGAGGAGGAAGACGAGGCGGAGGACGGGAGCGAGACGGAGGCACCGGAAGACGGAGCAGACGGCCAACCTCAGCTCGACCGTGCCCCCAACAATGAGCCGTGCCCGCCCGAGCCGACTGCTGCCGGAGGTGATCAAGCCGAGACCGCCCAGCCGGCCGCCCCAACATCCAACACCGCCATCTCCTCCGATCCTCCAAACCCGTCTGCCGCCCCCTAGGCTGCCACCTTGTCTTTGTTTTATCTGTTCTAATAGTTTTTGAAGAACTTGTTCATCCGCACAATTCCACTCGCGGGGTGTATTTTGAAATTCTGCTCGAAGATTCGGCCAAGGGCCTTTGTTATGTAGATATTCATCCGACTTCTATCTTTCTTGCTCATTGTTCTTTTGGCTTTTTCCTTTGTCGTCTTCCCTCAGTTGCCGTCTTTGTCAGTCAGATAGCCGCTCCACGGACTGCTGCTGGATCATATTCTTGGTCACTTTGGGAAGGCAAGTACTTAGTCGTTTTTAGAGTTGTTTAACAAGTCGGATAGAAGGCGGCAAGGCAACTATTCAAGAGTCGGTTTGCGAAAAAAGGCTGGAAGCCGGCCTTAATCTATGTTTGTGCTTTGAGTCCTTAGCCATTTTTCATGTGGACGCCCATTCTTCCTTACTCCTGCCCACCAGACAGTCGCTCTGCGAGCTGCGGCTTCTGGCAGGAGACGGTTTAGACGCCACACACTACTTGTCCGGCTGCAGGAAGCATTTCATAGCGCAGGTCGGCAAGTCCCCGGGCTGACTAGTCGAACCCGGCGCCAAGCGGCATAACAAAGAGTAATATACTAGAAGGCATATTTCTTATCATATAGATAAAAGAGGGCAGTCCCTGAGCTCTTCTCAAGGGGCCCGAAGTCTTGGTACTTTTAATACAAAAGGTAGCGTGATACATACTGCGTTTAACTGTAAAATTTTTGGAGGAGATTTGCATTCCATGGCCGCTCTGTCTCTTTGTCGGAGTCGTCCCTCTTGCGTGCTCGGGGCTTCTGAGCGTCGATCAGGTAGTAGGAGTCGTTGCCCAGCACTTTGCTAATGATGAAGGGGCGTTCCCAAGGTGCCGACAGCTTGTGCTGGCCGGCTGTTCGCTGGATTAATCGGAGCACGAGGTCGCCCTCCTGGAAAGATCTCGGTCTGACCTTCCTGTTGTAGTATCTGCGCAGGCTCTGCTGGTAAATACTGGACCGACTGAGTGCCAACAGCCGGCCCTCTTCCAGCAGGTCGACGCCATCTTGTCGTGCTTCTTCTGCTTCTTCCTTGGTGTACATGATGACTCGCGGGGAATCGAATTCTATGTCCGTTGGGATGACGGCTTCAGCACCGTAGACGAGGAAGAAAGGCGTGAAGCCGATTGACTTGTTTGGAGTCGTGTGCAGACTCCAGAGGACGGCTGGCAACTTGCCGAGCCAGCAGCCAGCCGAGCGCTCCAGAGGCTCGATCAGTCGGGGCTTGATGCCGGACAAGATGAGGCCGTTTGCTCGCTCCACCTGGCCGTTTGACTGTGGATGGGCGACGGATGCTAGGTCCAGTCGGATGCCTTATGTCGCACAGAAACGGGCCAAGGCGCCTTTGGCAAAATTCGTGTCGTTGTCGGTGATGATGTTGTGTGGTATGCCGTACCGAATTGTGATGTCGGAGATGAAAGTCATGGCGGTCGGACCGTTCAGTTTCTTGATTGGCTTCGCTTCTATCCACTTGGTGAACTTGTCCATCGCGACAAGTAAGTGAGTTAAGCCACCTCGTGCCGTCTTGAATGGTCCCACCATGTCTAGACCCCAAACTACGAAAGGCCAGGCAATGAGGATGGTCTTGAGTGCAGAAGCCGGCTGATGCGGCTTGGAGTGGAATTTCTGGCACCCTTTGCATTTTTGGACCAATTCCTTGGCCTCTTCTAAGGCCGTTGGCCAAAAGAAACCGTGTCGGAAAGCTTTGGCGATGAGTGCTCTTGAAGCCGCATGGCGGCTGCACTCGCCTTGATGGATGTCTTTGAGAATTGCTTGGCCTTGCTCTGGCTCTACGCAGCGCTGGTAGACACCAGTGACGTTGCGCCTGACCAGCTCTCTGTTGACTATGGTGTAGGCTGCCGCTCGGTGTTGTACTTGCCGAGCTAAGGTCTCATCAGTCGGCAGCTCTTTGCTCACCAGAAATTTGAGGATGGGCTGGGCCCATGAGGGTGCTGCTATTTCTTCGACCGCCAGAACTGCGACTTGGACGAGGGCGGCTAGGCTGGGAGGCGGCGGGCTGGAGTCAACAACTGCTTGCTAGATTAATGAAGTCCCCGGGCCGACTGGTGTAGCTCTTGGGCCGAGTTCTGGAGTCTTCGGGCCGGCCGCCGTAGTCCCCGGGCCGGGTTCTGCAGTCCCTGGGCCGGCCTCGGCTGTGGCGGCTTTGGAGCCATCTGCCAAAATCCCCGTACCGTCTGCCGGGGCTCTGGAGTCGGATCCGACTTCTTCTGGAGGAGCCGGCACAAAGATGGAGTCTGATTCTGGTGAAGGCTTAACAGACAGCTTGAGGAGACGTTGAAGGGCGACACTGGATGGTATTGCTTGGCGGGTAGAGCGGATTCGTGCCAAGGCATCTACTTGGTCGTTGTCGTTTCTTGGCACATGGAGGAACTCGCACCCCTCAAAATATCCACTGAGTTGCTGCACGAGGAAACGGTAACTCGCCATGTTTGCATCTTTGGCGTCCCAGTCGCCAGACGACTGCTGGACCACTAAGTCCGAGTCGCCATAACACAGGATCCGGCGAATGCCAAGTTCTTTGGCAAGTCGGAGCCCGTGAATGAGTGCTTCGTACTCGGCGATGTTGTTGGAGGCGGCAAAGTGGATTTGCAGTGCGTATTTGAGCTTGTCGCCTTTAGGAGAAGTGAGGACAACGCCGGCTCCCAAGCCGGTGCGCATCTTGGAGCCGTCGAAATGCATCCGCCAATGGGTGGAGTCGGGCGCTGGTGGTAGGTACTGGGTTTCGGCCCAGTCGACGAGGAAGTCGGCCAGTGTTTGTGACTTGATGGTGGTGCGCGGTTGGTAATAGATGGTGTAGGGAGCCATCTCTATGGCCCATTTTGCCACTCGGCCAGAAGCATCTCGGCTTCCGATGATCTCGGCAAGTGGGGTCGTGCAGACCACAGTGATTGGATGCTCTTGAAAGTAAGGCTTCAATTTCTTGGCGGCAAAGTGCACGCCATAGCACATCTTCTGGTAGTGGGGGTAGTTCTGCTTGGAGGCCGACAACACTTCGCTCAGGTAATATACCGGTCTCTAGACAGGTAGTGCCTTGCCTTCCTCCTTGCGTTCCACTACAATGACTGTGCTGACTACCTGGCTGGTGGCGGCGATGTACAGGAGCATAGGTTCCTTAGGAGTCGGGGCCGCCAGAACGGGTGGAGTAGTGTGACGCCCCCGATTCAATTGTACACTAATCATGCACGCAAACGTGTACGATCAAGATCAGGGACTCACGGAAAGATATCACAACACAACTCTAAAAACATAAATAAGTCATACAAGCATCATAATACAAGCCAGGGGCCTCGAGGGCTCGAATACAAGTGCTCGATCATAGACGAGTCAGCGGAAGCAACAATATCTGAGTACAGACATAAGTTAAACAAGTTTGCCTTAAGAAGGCTAGCACAAACTGGGATACAGATCGAAAGAGGCGCAGGCCTCCTGCCTGGGATCCTCCTAAACTACTCCTGGTCGTCGTCAGCGGGCTGCACGTAGTAGTAGGCACCTCCGGGGTAGTAGGTCGTCGTCGACGGTGGCGTCTGGCTCCAGGGCTCCAGCATCTGGTTGCGACAACCAGGTAGAAGGGAAAGGGGGAAAAGAGGGAGAAAAGCAACCGTGAGTACTCATCCAAAGTACTCGCAAGCAAGGAGCTACACTACATATGCATGGGTATATGTGTAAAGGGCCATATCGATGGACTGAACTGCAGAATGCCAGAATAAGAGGGGGATAGCTATTCCTGTCGAAGACTACGCTTCTGGCAGCCTCCGTCTTGCAGCATGTAGAAGAGAGTAGATTTAAGTCCTCCAAGTAGCAACTCCAAGTAGCAACTCCAAGAAGCATCGCATAGCATAATCCTACCCGGCGATCCTCTCCTCGTCGCCCTGTAGAAAAGCGATCACCGGGTTGTCTGTGGAACTTGGAAGGGTGTGTTCTATTAAGTATCCGGTTCTAGTTGTCATAAGGTCAAGGTACAACTCCAAGTCGTCCTGTTACCGAAGATCACGGCTATTCGAATAGATTAACTTCCCTGCAGGGGTGCACCACATAACCCAACACGCTCGATCCCATTTGGCCGGACACACTTTCCTGGGTCATGCCCGGCCTCGGAAGATCAACACGTCGCAGCCCCACCTAGGCACAACAGAGAGGTCAGCACGCCGGTCTAAACCTAAGCGCACAGGGGTCTGGGCCCATCGCCCTTAGCACACCTGCACGTTGCGTACGCGGCCGGTGAGCAGACCTAGCAACCTCCATTACAAGGAAGTTGCATTAACGCAGTCCAACCCGGCGCGCGCCGCTCAGTCGCTGACGTCAAGAAGTGCTTCGGCTGATACCACGACGTCGGGATACCCATAACTACTCCCGCGTAGATGGTTAGTGCGTATAGGCTCGTAGCCGACTCAGATCAAATACCAAGATCTCGTTAAGCGTGTTAAGTATTCGCGAATGCCGAACAGGGCCAGGCCCACCTGTCTCCTAGGTGGTCTCAACCTGCCCTGCCGCTCCGCCACAAAGTAACAGTCGGGGGCCGTCGGGAACCCAGGCCCACCTCTACCGGGATGGAGCCACCTGCCCCTTCAGCCCCCAACTCCGAACAGTATCACAGATAATGTAACTGTGTAAAGTATATCGTATATGCCCATGATCACCTCCCGAAGTGATCACAGCCCAGTAGTATAGCATGGCAGACGGACAAGAGTGTAGGGCCACTGATGGAACACTAGCATCCTATACTAAGCAGTAGGATAGCAGGTAAAGGTAACAACAATAGTAGCAAGGACAGGCTATGCAGCAGTATAGGATTAACTGAAAGCAGTAACATGCTACACTACTCTAATGCAAGCAGTATAGAGTAGAATAGGCGATATCTGGTGATCAAGGGGGGGGGCTTGCCTGGTTGCTCTGGCAAGAGAGAGGAGTCGTCAACTCCGTAGCTGAACTGGTCAACAGCAGCGTCGGTCTCGTAGTCTACCGAAGAGAAGAGGGGGAAGAAATAATGAATACAGAGCAAACAAAGCATCACAAAAAATAACAAGGCAATACGCGATGTTCGGTGTGCCCTAACGCGGTAGTAGGTGATACCGGTGAAGGGGGGGAAACATCCGGGAAAGTATTCCCGGTGTTTCGTGTTTTCTGACAGATGAACCGGAGGGGGAAAGTTGCGGGTTTGATATGTTAGGGGTGTGTGGTGGACGAACGGGCTACGTATCCGGGTTCGTCTCGTCGTTCTGAGCAACTTTCATGTACAAAGTTTTTTCATCTGAGCTACGGTTTATTTTATATTAATTTTAAAAGATTAAAATCATTTTTAGCATTTATTTAAATATTTTAATCCAACATTATCCAGAACAGTGCACGCTGACGTCAGCATGACGTCAGCAGTCAACAGAGGCGTTGACTGGTCAACTGACGTGTGGGTCCCGTTTGTCATTGACTGTTTAGTCTAATTAATGTTTAACTAATCTAATTACTGTTTAATTAAACTAATTAGTTAATTAGGTTAATCTAATTATGATTAATTAACTTAATTAATTCCTTAATTAATTAATTAATTTAATTATTATTTATTTATTTAATATATATTTTTTAATTCTTTTTTTTATAAAACCATTCTGGGGCGGGCCCATATGTCATAGGCCCTGGGGCATAACGGGCGACGGGTGCGGGGTGGCCCAAACGGGCGCTACGGGCACCCGACCGCAGGCAGAGGCCATGGCCCGACGCGGCTGGGCGTCGGCGGCCAAGGCGCCGGCCAAGGGAGGCTGCGGAGGTGGCCGCGGGGCGCAGCGATGAGGGGTAGCGCGGGGAGGAGGCCGCGGGTGGTGGCCGGAGTGGGGACCGGACCGGCGAGCGGGAGGCACGGGTAGCAGGGGGCTTCGGTGGTGCGGCTAGGGCGCGGAGGGAGTGGAGCCGGCGCAGGGGAGCAGAACTCCGGGCGCGGCCACGGGAGGTCGCGGGCACGGCAAGCACGTCCCCGAAGTGAGGCATGGCGCGGCCGCGGCGCGCACGGGCCGCGGGGACACGCGGGCAGGGGGCGAAACACCGAGGCGCGGGACGAACTACAGGGGCGGCGGCGACTAGGTCGACGAGGTCGAAAGGGGGACAAGGGTCGGCGCGTTCGGCGCAGAAGCTCACCGCGGGAGCGTGGGGTCTAGGCAGAGGGCTCGGGGAGGTTCGAGGAGGTCCGTCGAGGGAGAGGACGAGGCGGCGGCAGTCCGGCGAGGAGGTCCGGCGAAGCTGCTCTGGGACGTCGGGGTGGAGGGGCGATGGCGCGCGACGGGTCGGGGCGTCGGTTGCCCCGATCCAGATCCACTCGGGGCGAGGCCGGCCGCCGAAGGACGGAGAGCCGGGCGTCGGCGATGGAGGCGGGGCGGGGTCGAGGAGGCGGTCCGGCAGGGGGGGGGGTCCGAGAGACGGCGTCAGTGGCGGAGAACGGCAGCGATGGGAGGGGGTCGGAGCATGGCAGGGAGCCACGAGAAGTTGGCCGTGGCGTGGGGGCCTTCTACGCCGGCGGGGTGGGGCGACGGGCGGCGGGATTGGTGATGGGGACGGCGAGGCGCGTCGGTGGCCTCCTCTCGATCCCGATCCAGATCGGGAGAGAGGAGGGGGAGGAGATATTTGCGGGAGAGGAGTGGGGGGTGTCGGTGGCCAGTGGGGGGGAGTGGGGGTGGTTAAGGCGGCGGGGTGGGCCGGCCTGGCGGCGGGGTGGTTTGCGGCCTGGTGGGCCGAAGCCCAAAGGGCGGGGGGTTTCTCCCTTCTTCTTCTTTTTTTGTTTTAGTTTTTCTTTTTCCTTTTTTTTGTATTTTCCTTTCTTTTATTTCTTTTCCTTTTCTGTTTTTACTTATTTTAAAATACTTAGGCATTTTATAAAATTGTGTCTATTACACCATATTGACTTATGTAAAATATGGCATCTCCCGAACATTTTTGTTTTAAATTTTGAAAAACTTTTATTGTTTGACTTTATTTCAATTTTGAATTTTGAACGGGATTTGAACAATCGCAAGACTATCAACATTAATCGTGGTGACGTGGCATCATTGGTGGAGGGTTACTGTAGCGTAACTACTCGGGCGTCACAATTCTCCTCCACTACAAGAAATCTCGTCCCGAGATTTAGGCGGTGGAGTAAGGGGGGAAAGTTTGGTAACGAATTTACCGGTTCTTCTCATTCTGGCTTGCTCTTCTCGATGAGGCCGATCCAATACATTGATGTATTCATTTCTCTGCTTCAAGTCACCATGATCAAGTTGTCATCCTTTCTTCGGGATCTCCATCATCCTATGAACACGACGAAGGGAAAAAAAACTCCGGAAGAACGCATCTCCACAAAGCTGGGCATCTGTCGGTGAACTCAATGGGAAACACACAAGGTACCCCACGAGTTGTATCCCAACGAATTTGTTGAGTGCAATATACGATGGTACCAAAGTTTCAAACGGTTAGGCAATCATTCGATGACTACACAGAAGCTGGAATGGGGGTTTGAACAACGAGTATAACATGGTGTTTCATTCCAGGATGATTACTGGTATGGCATTTAGCTTGTGAATCACATACGAAGCCAGGCGCAAGAGATACATTAGAACCCGGGTTGTAAAGAAGAGTCAGGTTTCGATCGATTGGACCTGTGGGTTATGGGCCCACCATGTCGATTAAACGTAGGAAGGCGATGACGTCTTACACGATCATGTAAGGAAGGCATGTCAGAGGATAGTCTGCCGGTTATGTCGGCAACAACGTTGGTACCAAGGGCGAGGGACGAAGAGAACCATTTTCCTGCTCGTTGAACGAGGCGGACCAGTAGGCAAAGTTCTCGTCCATCGGTGGTTACCGGAATGTCATCAACAAAAGTAACAGGGTCACACCAGACAGGAAGGTACACCGAGGTGTTTACCTAAGCAGGGGATTACCACTGCTCGATTAAGTAGTTTACAAGAAAGTTTGAACAAAACAACGGGAAGGAAAATGTGCTTAAACACGTATATCAGGGGTATATCCTTCCCAGGACAAGCAGAGCATGATATCCATGACAGGATATTATGTAGAAAACTCCTTAGGTAGGGGAGAGAATTTCATGACATTACCCATACAATGGTGCTTGGATAATTGAGCAAGAAACATTTAGCATTGGGCTTCAAATGTTCTTATTGAAAATCGGAGTACCACAGGCATGCTTCGAGATAGCATTGACATGGTCATTAGGTGAAGATCAGACTTTGGAAACACAAAGGATCCATCAGGAACAACTTATAGAATAAGTCTTCCAATTTCCTCACGGAAGAATGACTAACACTGCTAAAAGGAAGAACTATAGCAATAGGCCCTCCGGGCAGGTGTGTTAGGATGACATCACCTTATCGGGTTAAAGACCAATGAATATGTTCAAACCATCACATCTGACCAAGGTTCAGGTATGATTGGTGTCAGGATACCTCGGGCTCAGGATGCCTGAGAAGAAAGGTGCAACACAAATTGATGGGATAACACTGTAAGATTCTCGGGAAATGAACCATGAAGTGATTTCCGTTAACAAGAGTTCATCATTATCCCAAGGAGAGGACAAGGAGGTGGATGATGAACTCAACGACAATTCTTCGAGATTTCCAAAAGATGGATTTCCACAATTAAGTGAACAAGGAGATAACATTTGTCAGATCAAATGATATAAGGAAGTAAGCTCGAGGAAAACATACACAATTAAACATTGGTTGAAAGGTGCACCCGAAATATGGGTTGGGTTGCACGACCAATGTCAGAATGGTGATTCAATAATCAACAGTCTAAGAATGAACGACCGACCATTAACTTCAAAGCAATAGGGTTGCTAGAAGTTTTGGGATTACACATCACAGTCTATTTGTCGGTGTTTAGAAATAACACGGTGACCAGGAAAAGAATGGTGATGGTGATAAGTATCACTTGTATCAAGAATTCTCCAGAGGTGGTGAAATTCTCACAACATTGAGGACATAAGAGATGTTAATGTTCCAAGGTAAAGAAGAACATTTACTGGATAACAAGGAACTCAAGGTATAACACCAAACACGAACAAGCTTGTGTTGGTGGGAAGGCAATAAAGTGGTCAATGATAACACAAATCATCAAGGGCAAGGATGGTATTTCTCATCATGAACTCAATTGATATCCTGGAAGAGCTCAGAACAGTCATGATGATCACGACACATTTGTCGAGAGATTCCATGAAGACGTAATCAATCAGCGACGACATTAAGTCAAAGGAATGAGGTAGCGGAAGGTTATTGGAACAATGGGTAGGACACAAACTTGAAATCAGGATTGTTGTTCAAGGCGAACGGTATGACAAGGAAGATCGATTGTAAGATTAGCTCACCGTCGAAATTTGTGCTCCGAGAAGAAGGACCAGGTAGCACAGTTAAGATCAGCACGATACTGCTAGAGCCGAGCAGGCTAGGAATGACAGATCGAGTACAAACTCGTAAGCAAAGAAGAATACTAAGAGCTGTTTAGTCGTGGTGTGGACTCGATTCAGTTATCGGTGTCCTTGAGGGTTTAATAACTCAGAGCCCGCGAAAAATTGGAATCAATGAGAATGTAGCACTTGATGAAGAACTCGTAAGAAGTTATGCAGTTCCGTGATAATCTTGAGATACCAGGGGGATAATACTCGACGATAGATCAAAGTAGAGGTTGGACTGGGGTATTGCTCTACAGAAGACAAGTGCTTAAACCTGCACGAGAAATATAATTTAAAGGAGAACATGGTCGGAACCACGATTGCAAAAGGCCAGATCCCAGATATAAGATGAACTTATACCAAAGGAATAATTAATTTAAGAGAAGCTTTAATGATAAGATCTACATCGAGTCCATGGGCACGAACGCAAGGTTCAAGGGCGACTCCCACTTCTCCAATGCATACCTTTTCATTCACTTCTCATTTTCGACGAAGTCGTAGTGTTGAAATTTTATCTGGTAATCACCCGAAGAATATAACTCGTGAAAACTCTCGGGTTTGCACAGTCTAGGGAAGGCCTTGGTCCAACCCATCGGGTATCTTAGGAACATATACTACAAAGTTCAGAAGTAAATAACTCAAGCTCGAAAGCAGAGCAAGGTTGAGAAAGTAGAGGATAAAATTTACCAAAGGCATTATGTACCCGAGGGAAGGCTCACAAAGTTATTGAATATGAAGGGCGATGTCGGATAAAATCCATTAAAGGATCTGGGGTGAGTATCGGCACACAACCAGAGGAAGAAGCAAGGCAAAGACATTGGATTGTAGAACAACTGAATAACTTAGAGCTCAATTGCTAAAGGAATTATGATTTACAAAGCGAAGGATCAGAAGCAGACGCTCTGATCAAGGATGGATAAGTTCAATAGACTTAGGGGCACAATCGACGGCAATTGATTGGTCGAGAACCAGCTCATGTTCAAAAATGACGTCTGAGCCGGAAGGAGGAATTCTAGGATCTGTTTGAGGATTGCGAGCATTCGCAACAAATCGAATCAACGGACTCAAATGATAATGACAATGGATGTCAACAAGATTACTAGACTTATGGGATTAACCATAATGCAAGTAATCAAGAATTTCAAGAGCAATAGGATGCTCAGGATTTTCGGAAGATCCAATGGTATTTCGAGGATTTGTGACATACATGCATCAACTGGGGATGAGTGAATACTTGGTAAGTGCGAGAAATTATCCGTAGTGGTATTCAGGCGACAAGGAACTGCAAGGCAGTAGGCACAAAAGGATTCTCGTAACATTGGAGAGAATTTCGGGGTATCTTGTAATAACAAGATCAATGGGGGATGATCGTAAGAATGGCAAGTGTAAGTAGTTATCCATACGGATTTATCGATGATCAGGAATAGCCAAAGTGATGGGCACAAGTCTCGAGAGAACATCGGAGAGTATCTTCGGAATCTTCTGATGTAGCCGGTGATCATCCAGACCAAAGGAGCTCTCCGGGAGAAAGTATTTTCGAGAACCTAAAGTTAGTTTTTAGTAAAAATCGTTTAACCTGAATAGAAGAGGGTTCAGAATCCCAGAGTAAAGGTCGAGGAATAAAAGATCCTAATACCTCCTGATGGCGACGTGGGCCCATGGGCCACACAGCCATGTTAGTAAAAGTTTTTCAACGACTAGACTCGACTTCGGCCAAGGAGTTGGAAAAGGGGATTCCTACAGGCAGTCGGCTCTGATACCAACTTGTGACGCCCCCGATTCAATCGTACACTAATCATGCACGCAAACGTGTACGATCAAGATCAGGGACTCACGGGAAGATATCACAACACAACTCTAAAACATAAATAAGTCATACAAGCATCATAATACAAGCCAGGGGCCTCGAGGGCTCGAATACAAGTGCTCGATCATAGACGAGTCAGCGGAAGCAACAATATCTGAGTACAGACATAAGTTAAACAAGTTTGCCTTAAGAAGGCTAGCACAAACTGGGATACAGATCGAAAGAGGCGCAGGCCTCCTGCCTGGGATCCTCCTAACTACTCCTGGTCGTCGTCAGCGGGCTGCACGTAGTAGTAGGCACCTCCAGTGTAGTAGGATCGTCGTCGACGGTGGCGTCTGGCTCCAGGGCTCCAGCATCTGGTTGCGACAACCAGGTAGAAGGGAAAGGGGGAAAAGAGGGAGAAAGCAACCGTGAGTACTCATCCAAAGTACTCGCAAGCAAGGAGCTACACTACATATGCATGGGTATATGTGTAAAGGGCCATATCGGTGGACTGAACTGCAGAATGCCAGAATAAGAGGGGGATAGCTAATCCTGTCGAAGACTACGCTTCTGGCAGCCTCCGTCTTGCAGCATGTAGAAGAGAGTAGATTGAAGTCCTCCAAGTAGCATCTCCAAGTAGCATCTCCAAGCATCCAGTAGCATCGCATAGCATAATCCTACCCGGCGATCCTCTCCTCGTCGCCCTGTGGAAAAGCGATCACCGGGTTGTCTGTGGAACTTGGAAGGGTGTGTTTTATTAAGTATCCGGTTCTAGTTGTCATAAGGTCAAGGTACAACTCCAAGTCGTCCTGTTACCGAAGATCACGGCTATTCGAATAGATTAACTTCCCTGCAGGGGTGCACCACATACCCAACACGCTCGATCCCATTTGGCCGGACACACTTTCCTGGGTCATGCCCGGCCGCGGAAGATCAACACGTCGCAGCCCCACCTAGGCACAACAGAGAGGCCAGCACGCCGGTCTAAACCTAAGCGCACAGGGGTCTGGGCCCATCGCCCTAGCACACCTGCACGTTGCGTACGCGGCCGGTGAGCAGACCTAGCAACCTCCATTACAAAGGAAGTTGCGTTAACGCAGTCCAACCCGGCGCGCGCCGCTCAGTCGCTGACGTCACGAAGTGCTTCGGCTGATACCACGACGTCGGGATACCCATAACTACTCCCACGTAGATGGTTAGTGCGTATAGGCTCGTAGCCAGACTCAGATCAAATACCAAGATCTCGTTAAGCGTGTTAAGTATCCGCGAACGCCGAACAGGGCCAGGCCCACCTGTCTCCTAGGTGGTCTCAACCTGCCCTGCCGCTCCGCCACAAAGTAACAGTCGGGGGCCGTCGGGAACCCAGGCCCACCTCTACCGGGATGGAGCCACCTGCCCCTTCAGCCCCCAACTCCGAACAGTATCACAGATAATGTAACTGTGTAAAGTATATCGTATATGCCCGTGATCACCTCCCGAAGTGATCACAGCCCAGTAGTATAGCATGGCAGACGGACAAGAGTGTAGGGCCACTGATGGAACACTAGCATCCTATACTAAGCAGTAGGATAGCAGGTAAAGGTAACAACAATAGTAGCAAGGACAGGCTATGCAGCAGTATAGGATTAACTGAAAGCAGTAACATGCTACACTACTCTAATGCAAGCAGTATAGAGTAGAATAGGCGATATCTGGTGATCAAGGGGGGGGGGCTTGCCTGGTTGCTCTGGCAAGAGAGAGGAGTCGTCAACTCCGTGGCCGAACTGGTCAACAGCAGCGTCGGTCTCGTAGTCTACCGGAGAGAAGAGGGGGAAGAAATAATGAATATAGAGCAAACAAAGCATCACAAAAAATAACAAGGCAATACGCGATGTTCGGTGTGCCCTAACGCGGTAGTAGGTGATACCGGTGAAGGGGGGAAAACATCCGGGAAAGTATTCCGGTGTTTCGTGTTTTCTGACAGATGAACCGGAGGGGGAAAGTTGCGGGTTTGATATGTTAGGGGTGTGTGGTGGACGAACGGGCTACGTATCCGGGTTCGTCTTGTCGTTCTGAGCAACTTTCATGTACAAAGTTTTTTCATCTGAGCTACGGTTTATTTTATATTAATTTTAAAAGATTAAAATCATTTTTAGCATTTATTTAAATATTTTAATCCAATATTATCCAGAACAGTGCACGCTGACGTCAGCATGACGTCAGCAGTCAACAGAGGCGTTGACTAGTCAACTGACGTGTGGGTCCCGTTTGCCATTGACTGTTTAGTCTAATTAATGTTTAACTAATCTAATTACTGTTTAATTAAACTAATTAGTTAATTAGGTTAATCTAATTATCATTAATTAACTTAATTAATTCCTTAATTAATTAATTAATTTAATTATTATTTATTTATTTAATATATATTTTTTAATTCTTTTTTTTATAAAACCGTTCTGGGGCGGGCCCATATGTCATAGGCCCTGGGGCATAACGGGCAACGGGTGCGGGGTGGCCCGAACGGGCGCTACGGGCACCCGACCGCAGGCAGAGGCCATGGCCCGACGCGGCTGGGCGTCGGCGGCCAAGGCGCCGGCCAAGGGAGGCAGCGGAGGTGGCCGCGGGGCGCAGCGATGAGGGGTAGCGCGGGGAGGAGGCCGCGGGGGGTGGCCGGAGTGGGGACCGGACCGGCGAGCGGGAGGCACGGGTAGCAGGGGGCTTCGGTGGTGCGGCTAGGGCGCGGAGGGAGTGGAGCCGGCGCAGGGGAGCAGAACTCCGGGCGCGGCCACGGGAGGTCGCGGGCGCGGCAAGCGCGTCCCCGAAGTGAGGCATGGCGCGGCCGCGGCGCGCATGGGCCGCGGGGACACGCGGGCAGGGGGCGAAACACCGAGGCGTGGGACGAACTACAGGGGCGGCGGCGACTAGGTCGACGAGGTCGAAAGGGGGACAAGGGTCGGCGCGTTCGGCGCAGAAGCTCACCGCGGGAGCGTGGGGTCTAGGCAGAGGGCTCGGGGAGGTTCGAGGAGGTCCGTCGAGGGAGAGGACGAGGCGGCGGCAGTCCGGCGAGGAGGTCCGGCGAAGCTGCTCTGGGACGTCGGGGTGGAGGGGCGATGGCGCGCGACGGGTCGGGGCGTCGGTTGCTCCGATCCAGATCCACTCGGGGAGAGGCCGGCCGCCGAAGGACGGAGAGCCGGGCGTCGGCGATGGAGGCGGGGCGGGGTCGAGGAGGCGGTCCGGCAGGGGGGGGTCCGAGAGACGGCATCAGTGGCGGAGAACGGCAGCGATGGGAGGGGGTCGGAGCATGGCAGGGAGCCACGAGAAGTTGGCCGTGGCGTGGGGGCCTTCTACGCCGGCGGGGTGGGGCGACGGGCGGCGGGATTGGTGATGGGGACGGCGAGGCGCGTCGGTGGCCTCCTCTCGATCCCGATCCAGATCGGGAGAGAGGAGGGGGAGGAGATATTTGCGGGAGAGGAGTGGGGGGTGTCGGTGGCCAGTGGGGGGGAGTGGGGGTGGTTAAGGCGGCGGGTGGCCGGCCTGGCGGCGGGTGGTTTGCGGCCTGGTGGGCCGAAGCCCAAAGGGCGGGGGGTTTCTCCCTTTTTTTTGTTTTAGTTTTAGTTTTTCCTTTTTTTGTATTTTCCTTTCTTTTATTTCTTTTCCTTTTCTGTTTTTACTTATTTTAAAATACTTAGGCATTTTATAAAATTGTGTCTATTACACCATATTGACTTATGTAAAATATGGCATCTCCCGAACATTTTTGTTTTAAATTTTGAAAAACTTTTATTGTTTGACTTTATTTCAATTTTGAATTTTGAACGGGATTTGAACAATCGCAAGACTATCAACATTAATCGTGGTGACGTGGCATCATTGGCGGAGGGTTACTATAGCGTAACTACTCGGGCGTCACAAGTAGTCAGCATCTTCTTCAACTGAAAAAAAAGCTTCGTCCACGAAAAAAGTGGTCTTCTTCATGAGCTGGTATAAGGGGAGAGCTTTCTCGCCCAGCCGACTGATGAATCGGCTGATGGACGCCAAGCAGCCGGTGAACTTTTGCACGTCCAGCAGTCGGCTGGGTACCTCCATCCTCTCAATGGCCTTGATCTTTACAGGGTTGCACTCTATGCCGCGTTCAGAGACCAGGAAGCCAAGGAGTTGGCCGGTTGGTACTCCGAAGACGCACTTCTCACGGTTGAGCTTGATCTGAAATCGGCGCAGGTTCTCAAAGGTCTCCTTGAGGTCTTCCAGCAGTGTTCCATGCTTTTCCGCCTTCACCACCACATTGTCCAAGTAGACGTGGGCGTTTCTGCCGAGTTGCTTGAGGAGGCACTTCTGCATGCAACGCTGAAAGGTGGCGCCGGCATTCTTCAAGCCGAACGTCATGGTGAGGTAGTAGAAGGCTCCAAACGTGGTGATGAAGGCGGTCCGCCGGGTTCAGCTTGATCTGGTGATATCCTGAATATGCATCCAAAAAGCTCAACAACTCGCATCCGGCTGTGGAGTCTATCACCTGATCAATTCTTGGTAGAGCAAACGGGCCCTTGGGGCAAGCCTTGTTGAGGCTTGTGTAGTCAATACACATTCGCCACTGCTTGTTCTTCTTCAGTACCAGGACCAGGTTGGCTAGCCACTCTAGAAAGAATACTTCCATAATGAAGTCGGCTGCTAGGAGTCAGGCTATCTCTTCTCCGACAACTCTTTTCTTTTCTTCTGATAGGCGGCACAAGGGCTGCCTGACCGGCTTTGCATCAGATTGGACATGTAATTTGTGCTCGGCAAATTCCGTCGGTACACCTGTCATGTCTTTGGGGGACCATGCGAAGATGTCCCGATTCTCACGGAGGAAATCGACGAGCTTGCCTTCCTATTTGCTGTCGAGGTTTGCGCCTACGACAGCGTACCTCTCTGGGTGCTCCGGATCCAAGGGTATATTCTTTGTCTCTTTGGCTGGCTTGAACGAACCCTCATCCTCCGACTCCTTTGGGTTAGGTGACACCTCTAGCTGCTTGCCGACCATCGCCACAACCCGGTCATGGAGCCGCTTCTCGACTGCGATCACCAGGGACTTGGCCAGCCGACTACTCTCAGCCGCACATGCAGACGACTTCCGATAGTCGCCGACTACGGCCAGAATCCCCCTGGAACTGGGCATCTTCATTTTGAGGTAGGTGTAGTGAGGGACCGCCATGAACTTGGCCAGGGCGGGTCGGCCAAGTAACGCATGGTAGGGGCTCTCGAGGTCCACCACCTCAAACCAAACTGACTCTCGGCGGAAGTGATCTTTGTCTCCAAAGAGGACGTCCATCAGGATCTTGTCAATTGGTGAGCAGGAAAGACCAGGAACAATACCATGGAACACAGTCCGGCTGTTCTGAAGCTGTCTTTGCTTGATTCCTAACTTCTCCATGGTGTCCTTGTACAGGATGTTGATGTTGTTGCCTCCGTCTATCAAAACTCGCGAGAAACGAGCAGCTCGTCTATCCGTGGCAAAGGTGGCATCCAAGACCAAGGCATAAGAGCCCTGACTCGGCATCACCTCTGGGTGATCAGCTCTGCTCCAGCTGATTGGCTTCTCGGACCAGTGCATGAACTCTGGTGTCTCTGCTGCTACTGCATTCACCTCTTGTCGCTGCAGCCGCTTGCTGCGTCGATCATCAACCACGCTGGTAAATATCACGTAGGCTCCATGCTCTTCGGGGTACTCATCTTGTACTGCGCCGACTGGCCTGACAACCGGCTGCTGGGGCGAAGGCGGAGGCTGCTGCCCAGCAGGCGGGGGGGGGGGGGGGTAGGAGGCCGTCTTCTTTGGCGATCCTAGTGAGCCAGTGGCACTTCCGGGTGGTGTGATTCGACGGCTTCGCGCCGCTATGGAACTTGCAAGGACCATCTAGAGTGTGCTCGTATGAGAAAGCCGGCAACCAGTTGGGCTTGCCACCTTTCTGTCGCTTGGGTGGAGGCTACCCATCCGGCTGCTGGTCTTCAATTGTCGCGACCTGCCGGCTGCTGGAAGCCAGCTGCGGGCCTTGCGCTTGTGGTCGTTCTGCTGTTGCCGCCGACTGGCGTCTCCTACTGGAGTTCTAGGAGCCTGAGGGGCCACTTTGCCAGTCGCGCTAACTTGAATCCCCACCTTCATGGAGGAGTCGGCCGTGGCATACTTGTCTGCTATGATCAGCAACTCGTCGAGGGTTTCTGGCTCGTCGCAGAGGAGCTTGTGCTTGAGGAGGGTGCCTTCTCTGCACCTGGCGGTGAAGTACTCGATAGCCTGCACCTCGTGCACGCCCTCGCAGGAGTTCCGAAGCTCGGCCCAACGCGTGAGGTAGTCGCGAGTCGACTCGCTGGGGCCTTGCATGCACAAGGAAAGCTGATGAGGCTTGGGAGGACGCTTGTACATGCTTGTGAAGTTGCGGACGAATGCGTCGATGAAGTCAACCCAGCTGTTGATGCTGCGGGGCTTCAGGCTGTTCAGCCATGTACGGGCCGTGCCCTGGAGCATGAGCGGAACGTATTTTACGGCGACATGCTTGTTGCCGTTCGCTATGTTGACAGCCATGGAGTAGTCGACTAGCCAGTCCTCCGGCTTCACAGAGCCGGTGTACTTGGGCGTGTCTCTTGGGAGTGTGAACCCTTTGGGAAAGGGCTTGTCTCAAATGCGGGGCCCGAAACAAGGCGGACCCAACTTGTCTTCTTCTTCCAACGCCATGGATCGGTGAAGTCGGTCGATCCGGTGGTGGGCATCGTTTTCTCCGACTCCCTCTCAGCGGCCAAGGCGGTCGCCGAGAGTCGGATGGTCAACAGGCGGCGGGGTGACTCACCTTCCTTGCGAGGACGAGGAGGCGGACAGTCGTCCCGTCGTTCCACTGCTCTCGGGCGGCCGTCTTGGCCGCGCTCTATGGTAATGTGAGTCCGGCTGTGGCTGACAGCCGGATCCTTGTCTTTCCTTCCTCGGGCGCCGCCAGTCGGTGTCCGAGACGTCGCGCCTTGATCTCGGCGTGGAGGCGGGTCGTCGTTTTGTCGCTGCGGCACCTCCGTGCGGCAGTCGGCCTCGTTCTGCGCGGCAGACGCGTCGAGGAGCCATTGGACTCGCTCCGTCATTAGGCGGCACTCTTCGCCCTCGAAGTTGTCCAGCTCGTCCGCCGCCGCCTGGGCGTCTCGAATGTTCTCCGCAGGCGTGGCGTACACAGGGCGATTTTCCCCGAACAGGTTGGCGATGGCCACGCCGCGCTGCTGGACCGCGCCAAGGCGGCTGGGCCCAGCTGGGGCTGGCGAGCCACCCATAGCGTGATCCATCTCACGCTGGTAGGCTTCTGACAAGCGTCTCATGCTAGCCAGCTTCTTCGAGCCTTCGATGAGCTGAAGGCGGCGCGCCTCCAACGTCTCCACGTCAGCGTCTTCCGGAATGAACGCAGTCAGGTCTTGCAGTGCCGCGCCAAGTGGGTCATGCGTTCCTCCGCTGGGAGGCTCGTCATGACCGATGACGAGCACCTCAGTGACGGTGCTTCCGTCGCTCTCCGCGTGAGGGAGAGGTTCGTCATAGACCACCACGTTGGTGGGGAACGCGTCGAGCGACGCGGTGTCGGAGTCGACCAACATTAGGTCGGTGGAGCCTACAGACTCCAAGTCCACGGCAGTCTCGCCGGCGACGTGGAGTTGGTCGAGGAGGCCCGCGAGGAGGCTCTCGGGGCCGCCCGTGCCTGCGTTGGATGCAGGTTCGTCGGAGAGGCGAACCTCGCCGACAAGATCGGCAAGGCAGCTGGCTGCGCAGGCGATCTCAACGCCGTGCAGGGCGTCAGCGCAAACTCCATCTGGCGTGCTGGGCTGGCTGCGCTCGCCAGGGAGGAAAAGGGTTCCTGTCCAGAGTAGGTCTCCGGACAACGGTGCAACAGGCCCCACGGTGGGCGCCAAATGTCGGGGGTTGGGTGCGACATATGCCAAAGGATGGCTTATCATGGTCGGGGCGAGTAGAACATCGCCGGTGCCTGGAAACGGGATAAGGCGAAGACATGCACGCCGGCGAATCTTACCCAGCTTTAGGGCTCTCCGGGGAGATAATACCCCTACTGCTGCTCTACGGGGTCTCCGCATGATCACTATGGCAAAGTGTTTACATGGTTGCTCCTTGAGCTGTTTCCTGGAGGTAGGAGAAGGCAAGGCTAGCTCTCTCCTTCCTATATGATCTGGTCTAGTGCTAATGGATTCCAACCCTTTGCATGGATGCCCCGGGGGGTTTATATAGGCCTACCCCCCAAGGGTACAATGGTAATCCGGATGGGCGCGGGCCCAACCGTCAGTCTCACTGGCCGACGTCTTATCCGCCAACTCCTGGGGCCCGCCGACTGGCGGGCCCCAGCCGACTGGCTCGGTACGGAGCCGACAGGCCGTGTCCAACGCGGGCGGGTCTTGCCAGCTGCAGATTACTTTAGTCGTGCCTCTAATGACGCAGGCTCGGTCATGAGGTCGTGGCGACAGCTCCGCCGTCTGGCGGGCGATCACCGTGGCCACTACTTGTCATGTCTGATTAATGGCGCGTGGGGCCCGTGGGAGGGGCCGGCCGACTTCTGGTGGCCGACTCCCATCCGGGCCGACTGGTGGTCCTTTTGCCGTCTTTCGTACGCCCGCCGACTGGTGGGACCCATCATCCCTGGGTCGTACCTGCAGGCCGTCGTGGGCACAGGGCTCCGCCCCTGGGGCTGACGTCAGGGCCGGCATGGCAATAGTGTTGCGCCGCGCGGAGATCTCCGCGGGTACGGCATACTGTAGCCACGCCTGCCCTTGGAAAAGGGGTGGGAGTGGACCTGACTATGGCCACTCCCCGTCCCGTCCCTTTATGAGGGCATAGGGGTTGTTGGCGTCGCGGGCCGACTCCCTAAGGCCGGCTTCTCTGGAAGTCGCCAGTCAGGAGTCGGCTCATCCTGAAGTCGTCCCTGGAACTCGGCCGTGAGTGGGCAGTCGGCTGCCTCGCCGCTGACTCTCAGAAGGTAGCTCTTCGTCCTGGGGTCTCGAGGGGCGCAGTCTGCCTCAATGTCTTGAAAGGTTCTGGGCTTGGGTTAGCCTACCCGTGGCCCATTACCCCGACAATCGGGATACCGACGATCGAATCTCGGGCAAGTATCGTACCGATAGACAAAGGGAATTGTACACGGGATTGATTAGATCCTCGACATCGTGGTTCATCCGATGAGATCATCGTGGAACATGTGGGAGCCAACATGGGTATCCAGATCCCGCTGTTGGTTACTGACCGGAGAGTCGTCTCGGTCATGTCTGCATGTCTCCCGAACCCGTAGGGTCTACACACTTAAGGTTCGGTGACGCTAGGGTTGTAGAGATATTAGTATGCGGTAACCCGAAAGTTGTTCGGAGTCCTAGATGAGATCCTGGACGTCACGAGGAGTTCCGGAATGGTCCGGAGGTGAAGATTTATATATAGGAAGTCCAGTTTCGGCCATCGGGAAAGTTTCGGGGGTAATCGGTATTGTACCGGGACCACCGGAAGGGTCCAGGGGGTCCATCGGGTGGGGCCACCTATCCCGGACGGCCATGGACTGAAGTGGGAGGGGAACCAGCCCCTAGTGGGCTGGTGCGCCCCCCATGGGCCTCCCCTGCGCCTAGGGTTGGAAACCCTAGGGGTGGGGGCGCCCCACCTGACTTGGGGGGCAAGTCCCCCCTTGGCCGCCGCCCCCCTTGGAGATTGGATCTCCTAGGGCGGGCGCCCTCCCTAGGGGTCCTATATATAGTGGTGGGAGGGAGGGCAGCCGCACCCAAGTCCCTGGCGCCTCCCTGTTCCTCCGTGACACCTCTCCCTCTCGTTGGTGCTTGGCGAAGCCCTGCCGAGATCCCGCTGCTTCCACCACCACGCCGTCGTGCTGCTGGATCTCCATCAACCTCTCCTCTCCCCTTGCTGGATCAAGAAGGAGGAGACGTCTCTCCTTTCCGTACGTGTGTTGAA
This sequence comes from Triticum aestivum, assembly GCF_018294505.1. NCBI lineage: Eukaryota > Viridiplantae > Streptophyta > Magnoliopsida > Poales > Poaceae > Triticum > Triticum aestivum. Next base: position 544,009,900 of record NC_057803.1, on the reverse strand, counting down.
CGCGGAGGTGCCGTCCGTTCGGTGCTAGGATCTGTTGGTGAACGTAGCAGAAATTTAAAATTTTCTACGCATCACCAAGATCAATCTATGGAGTAATCTAGCAACGAGGGGAAGGAGAGTGCATCTACATACCCTTGTAGATCGCTAAGCGGAAGCGTTGCAAGAATGCGGATGAAGGAGTCGTACTCGCAACGATTCAGATCGCCGTTGATTCCGATCTAAGCGCCGAACAACGGCGCCTTCGCGTTCAACACACGTGCAGCCCGGTGACGTGTCCCACCCCTTGATCCAGCAAGGGGAGAAGGAGAGGTTGGGGAAGACTCCATCCAGCAGCAGCACGACGGCGTGGTGGTGAGGGAGGAGCGTGGCAATCCTGCAAGGCTTCACCAAGCACCGCGGAAGAGGAGGACTTGGGAGAGGGGGAGGGCTGCGCCAGAACTTGGGTGCGGCTGCCCTCCCACCCCCCACATATATATAGGGGCAAGGGAGAGGGGGGCCGGCCCCCTCAGATCCAATCTGAGGAGGGGGCGGCGGCCAGGGGGGTTGCCTTGCCCCCCAAGGCAAGGGGCGCCCCCCTTTAGGGTTCCCCTTAAACCCTAGGCGCATGGGCCCTAGGGGGGATGCGCCCAGCCCACTAAGGGGCTGGTCCCTCTCCACACACAGCCCATAGGGCTCTCCGGGGAAGGTGGACCCTCCCGGTGGACCCCCGGAACCCCTTTGGTGGTCCCGGTACAATACCGGTAACCCCCTGAATTATTCCGGTGACCGTATGATGACTTCCCATACATAAATCTTTACCTCCAGACCATTCCGGAACTCCTCGTGATGTCCGGGATCTCATTCAGGACTCCGAATAACATTCTGTAACCACGTACATCTATTCCCTATAACCCTAGCGTCATCGAACCTTAAGTGTGTAGACCCTACAGGCTCGGGAGTCATGCAGACATGGCTGAGACAACTCTCCGGTCAATAACCAACAGCGGGATCTGGATACCCATGTTGGTTCCCACACGCTCCCCGATAATCTCATAAGATGAACCATGATGTCAAGGATTCAATCAATCTCGTATACAATTCCCTTTGTCTATCGGTACGATACTTGCCCGAGATTCGATCGTCGGTATCCCGATACCTTGTTCAATCTCGTTACCGGCAAGTCTCTTTACTCGTTCCGTAACACATCATCCCGTGATCAACTCCTTGGTCACATTGTGCACATTATGATGATGTCCTACCGAGTGGGCCCAGAGATACCTCTCCTTTACACGGAGTGACAAATCCCAGTCTCGATTCGTGCCAACCCAATAGACACTTTCAGAGATACCCGTAGTGCACCTTTATAGCCACCCAGTTACGTTGTGACGTTTGGCACACCCAAAGCACTCCTACGGTATCCGGGAGTTGCACAATCTCATGGTCTAAGGAAATAATACTTGACATTGGAAAAGCTTTAGCATACGAACTACACGATCTTGTGCTAGGCTTAGGATTGGGTCTTGTCCATCACATCATTCTCCTAATGATGTGATCCCGTTATCAACGACATCCAATGTCCATGGTCAGGAAACCGTAACCATCTATTGATCAATGAGCTAGTCAACTAGAGGCTTACTAGGGACATGGTGTTGTCTATGTATCCACACATGTATCTGAGTTTCCTATGAATACAATTCTAGCATGGATAATAAACGATTATCATGAACAATGAAATATAATAATAACTAATTTATAATTGCCTCTAGGGCATATTTCAAACAGTCTCCCACTTGCACTAGAGTCAATAATCTAGTTCACATCGCCATGTGATTAACACTCATAGGTCACATCGCCATGTGACCAACATCCAAAGAGTTTACTAGACTCAATAATCTAGTTCACATCACGATGTGATTAACACTCAATGAGTTCTGGGTTTGATCATGTTATGCTTGTGAGAGAGGTTGTAGTCAACGGGTCTGCAATATTTAGATCCCCATGTATTTCGCAAAACTTTATGTCATATCGTAGATGCTGCTACCACATTCCACTTGGAGCTATTCCAAATTGTTGCTCCATTATACGTATCCGGTATCTCTACTCAGAGCTATCCGGATAGGTGTTAAGCTTGCATCCACGTAACTCTTTATGTCGAACTCTTCATCACCTCCATAACCGAGAAACAATTCCTTATTCCTCTAAGGATAATTTTGACCGCTATATCGTGATCCACTCCTAGATCACCTTTGTACCCTCTTGCCAGACATGTGGCAAGGCACACATCAGGTGCGGTACTCAGCATGGCATACCGTATAGAGCCTATGACAAAAGCATAGGGGACGACCTTCGTCCTTCCTCTTTCTTCTGCCATGGTCAAGCTTTGAGTCTTACTCAACTTCACACCTTACAACTCAGGTAAGAACCCCTTCTTTGACTGATCTATTTTGAACTCCTTCAAAAACATGTCAAGGTGTGTGTTCTTTGAAAGTATCATTAGGCGTCTTGATCTATTTCTATAGATCTTGATGCCCAATATGTAAGCAGCTTTATCCAGGTCTTCCTTTGAAAATCACTCTTCAAACAACCGTTTATGCTTTCCAGAAATTCTACATTATTTCGAATCAACAATATGTCATCCACATATACTTATCACAAATGTTTTAGTGCTCCCACTCACTTTCTTGTAAATACAAGTTTCTAGCAAACATTGTATAAACCTAAAAGCTTTGATCACTCCATCAAAGCATATATTCCGACTCCGAGATGCTTGCTCTAGTCCATAGAAGGATTGCTAGAGCCAGCATACCTTTTAGCATCCTTAGGATCGACAAAACCTTTTATTGTATCACATACAACTTTTCTTACGAAAACTGGTAAGAAAACTTGTTTTGACATGCATCTGTTAGATTTCATAATCAAAAAATACAACTAATGCTAACATGATTCCGACGGACTTAAGCATCGCTACGAGTGAGAAATTCTCATCGTATTCAACTCCTTGAACTTGTGAAAAGACTCTTTCCCACAAGTCGAGCTTCATAGACGGTAACATTACCGCCCACATCCGTCTTCTTCTTAAAGATCCATTTATCTCAATGACTTGCCGATCATTGGGCAAGTCCACCAAAGTCCATGCTTTCTTCTGATACATGGATCCTATCTCGGATTTCATGGCTTCTAACCATTTGTCGGAATATGGGCCCACCATCACTTCTCCATAGCTCGTAGGTTCATTGTTGTCTAACAACATGATATCTAAGACAAGATTACCGTACCACTCAGGAGTAGTACATATCCTTGTCGACCTACGAGGTTCGATAGCAACTTGATCCGAAGCTTCATGATCACTATCATTAACTTCCTATTCAACAGACGTAGGCGCCACAGAAAACATCTTTCTGTGTTGCATCACTCTCTGGTTGAAGTAAAGGTTCGACAACCTCATCAAGTTCTATCTTCCTCCCACTCAATTCTTTCGAGAGAAACTCCTTCTCGAGAAAGGACCCGTTCTTAGCGACAAACAATTTGCCCTCGGATCTGAGATAGAAGGTATACCCAACTGTCACCTTTGGGTATCCTATGAACATGTGTTTGTCTGCTTTTGGGTTCGAGCTTCTCCGGCTGAAGCCTTAAGCATCGCAACACCAAACATTAAGAAACGACAATTTTGGTTTCTTCCGAACCAATATTCACACGACGTCGTCTCAACGAACTTAGATGGTGTCCTATCTAAAGTGAATGCAGCTGTCTCTAACGCATAACCTCAAAATAATAGCGGTAGATTGGTAAGAGACATCATAGATCGCACCATATCTCATAAGGTTCGATTATGACGTCCGGACACACCATTACGCTGTGGTGTTCCAGGTGGCTTCAACTGCGAAACAATTCCACAATGTCTTAAGTGATTGCCAAACTCATAACTCAGAAAATCCCCCTTTGATCAGATCGTAGGAACATGATCTTCTTGTTATGATGATTCTTAACTTCACTCTGAAATCGCTTGAACTTTTCTAAAGTTTCAGACTTGTGCTTCATTAAGTAAATATACCTATATCTACTCAAATCGTCAGTGAAGATGAGAAAATAGCGATATCCACCACACACTTCAATTCTCATTGGATCACACACATCAGCATGTATGATTTCCAACAAGTCACTTGCCCGTTTCATTGTACCTGAAAACGGGGTCTTAGTCATCCTGCCCATGAGGCATGGCTCGCATGTGTCAAGCGATCACTACTAGAAAAACCCCTACTAATGGCGCACCTAATATGGCCATTAATGGCGCATCTGTGGTGCGCCATTAACAGCACGCCATTAGTAATTTTTACTAATGGCGCACCACCTGGTGCGCCATTAGTATCTGGTATACTAATGGCACACCGCGGGTGCGCCATTAGTATAGGCCAGCGTGCGCCATTAGTATGCCTCCCAGGGGCCATGTATACCCAGGTGCTTTGGCATACTAATGGCGCACCACCACTGGATGCGCCATTAGTAACCGCGGCATACTAATGGCGCACTACCCAGTGATGCGCCATTAGTATGCACTGTCATACTAATGGGCACTGTCATGTGATGCGCCATTAGTATGAATATTAGGTTTTTTTTTATTTTTTTATTTTCTGTTTTTTGCACACGTTACAAAATGTATAATTTGACAAAATATAGACAGCACACATCAACAACAGATTCATCGAATACAATAGAAGAATAGTCTTTGAATACAATTCATCATATTAGTCTCCGAATACAATTCATCATATTAGTCTCCGAATTAAAAAGACCGAACAAAGATAGAACATTATATTACAAGTCTCGAGACCGCGAGTAGCGAGTTTGTTTTCACATTACAAGTCGATATCGATCATCTAAACTACCATCACATAGAAGAGAGCTGCGGTCATCACGATGAGCATCATCACGATGAAACTCGTCTTCATCCGGTTCCTCCAACGCTCCCTCCCCTCTCCCGCTAGATAGCGAGCGTATCTAGATTCGGCCTCGGCCCTAGTGGTGTACCCTTTGTAACTGTTACCGCTGAATCGGTGAACCTGTCTCCGACACTCCTCCCAGTCATCGTAGACTCCGGGAACCTTACCCTTGTACACGACACACGTCGGCATCGCTATGCACTAGCCAAACGAAACGTTAGTACCAATTCACAGACAATACATAAGCAATATATAATTATGCAACAGAACGATCGGAAGAGAAAAGCAAGACATTAATAGCATCGATTACATCTAAGTTGAACGACTCTCGAAACCAAAGAGACATACTACAAGTTCATTAAAGTTTAATTACAACATGAGCCAATCGATGTTTCAGAACTAGACAACTCGACTCAAGGGACCGGAGCGTGGATGAAGCCGCCGTCTATCGTGGGAGTCATGAAAGAACGGGCGTTGTCATCCTGCATTTGTAGCATTGTGTCGATGTCACTGTTGGACGGTTGATTTCTGAGGTAGAACTGCCCCGAGGTACGAAGGACATCTTGATGGATGATTTCCGCAAACTCCGACTGGATGCAAAAGAATTCTTGTCAGAGGTCCGCATCCTGGATTGCCGACACGCTCGCGGCCCAATCTTTGAGTTTACTCGGTAGCAGAAGTTGATGATGGTCCCGTACGATCGCCCGCATGTGATGGATGGCATAGTAGGCACCCTTCTGACCGCCAGGCGGCTGCTTGACGCAGCAGAACGTCGTATTGTGGGAGAACACGTGCTTGCCGTACTTACGAATAGGCCTGGTGAAGGTGCCTCCAGATTGGGCGTAGCCAGGGAGAACATCATCAAGAACCTTCTTGACATTTGTGTAGTCTACGTTCGACTGACGGTCCGGGTCGAAATACGTGGCCATGGAATATTTGGGGCTTAGGAGGATGAGCGTGCAACGTGTGTCACTGCAGAAAACACGGAATGTTAAAAGAAAAACGATCGAAATGTAAGAATTCATATGTTACGGGCCGGTTGAGGGGAGGACTTACTCGGGAAAGTAAGGCACGAGGAAGTTATCCTTATCTTGGTTTGCCAGAATGACGCCTTCGAGGTAAGAACTCGCGACTTGCCGGTCCCCAGCGCTGCCCAAGATCTTAGCACGCATGTAGAAGGGGTCGACTATCACGATGTCCGGGGTCTTGTCGCGAATGATCCGCATCTCCATACTCAGCGAAAATAGCCAAACGAAGGTGTAGTGCAGCGGATGAAGGTTCAACATAGCGTGGATGTCATCAAAATGCAGGACGATCGTACGCCCGATGGAGTTATCCACAAAGCCCTTGCCCTCTGGCACCTTGGCCGCGAAAACCGGGTATGCCACATCCTTCTCCTTGAGACGCCGCTTCTCCAAAGCAAGAACACTGTCATGCAGACTCCGCATAGCACCGGTTGCAGCATTGAGCATATTTGTCGGTAGCATCGCCGTACCCGCCACATGCACCCTCCTCGAGATATCCTGCGGTGAAGGTGTCCCGTCCTGAGCACGGATCGTACTCGGTGCCGACTGGCTCGCACCCTTCTTAGTCTTTCTTTTGCGTGCCTTCTTCTTCTCCTGTAATGGGACCGAGTTCTTCTCACAGACCGCCTTCTTGAGTGTGTTGGGGCTGATAATATTTCGCACCTCGCCTATCTGAGGCTCAGTGAAGTCGGCAGCTGGAGGCGTCTCCTGAGAGCTGAACGCCAGACGGCGCCTGTTGCAACTTGGCTTCTCCGCGGTACGAGCTAGATCGCACACGTCTTTTGTTGGGTTTGGTTCTTGAGAAGGAGGCCCCGTGAAGTCGCCATCGTACCCATGCTCGGCAAAGTACTGATCGACGTTGCCAAATGTATCATCGTCGTCGTCGTCGTCGTTCTGATCCTGTGCCATATGCATGTTTGGATCCAGTGGCATAGGGATGTCCGGCACCGTTACGGCAGTCTTGCCATGGGGCCGACTTGGCGCCGGCACGACTGGCGGTGTTGTCTTTGGGGTGGTGTCCCCCGCCCCCAAACGAATCTGGCTCTTCGGCCAAAGCAGGGGCCAGCTCAGGCAGGCGCTGAGGGTCATCATGTCTTCATCGTCGGCCCCGACGGGTCGAATCGGAGGTAACAAGTCGTCGCAGCCTGGCAGCACCCGAACCAGTTGCACCCTAAACAAGTTGGGTGGCATCTGGGTACCGTGGAACAAGGGGTTGCCCGGTTGAACGATTTTGCCCTTGGCGACATCGACCAACTCGTTGTTCACGAAGTGGAGGAGAGTGCACGGAACGTTGGCGGCGCCCTGCGAAAACATGTAGGGCGTCAGGGATGCCCAGTCAAAGGCAAGGAGATGAAGTCCTCGGCCGAGAGAGGCTTAATTAGTTACCGTGATGATGGCGTCGAGCTCGGCTAATGTCGAGGCACCGCCAACGGCGGGCGTGCAGTTGACGGAGGGGCCGCTTGCTGAAGAGGTGCCGGCTGGCGTACACCCGGGTGCATTAAGCTCCCATGCCGGCATCGGAGACACCAATGCCGCCTCCGCCGAAGGCACCAATGGCCCCGCCATCGCATTATGCGAGTTGCTGGCCGTGAAGCTAGGAATCGGGGGCGGCCCCTGTTGGCCGCCCGCAATCCACGCACTCAACCCCGAGATCAAGGTAGGCACAAGGGCGGTGATCGTCGCTCCGAGTCGTTGTTCCACTTGCTCTTGGACAATCTCCGGAATCCGCGCCACCTGTGCCTTGAGTTCTTGAACCTCTCGCGCCTGGCTTTCCGAGCTGGTCTTTTTCTCCTTCCGCACACCAGCGGTATAGTATGACCCCCATTTTGTCGACAAGCCTTTGCCGGCCACACGACCAGCTGACGTCGGCTTACTGAGCTTATCCTTGTTCTTCATTACATTCAACCCCCTATTTATAGTGGTGTCCCAAGGGTTGCTCTTAGTCGACCCCGCGCTACTGCTTTCAGTTGCCTGCGGAAGGAATGTGAACCAGTTAGAAATTTGGCTTCATTAATTGGAATGCAACCATATGGAGCTAATTACGCGGGGGTGTATTCCTTACCAGAACAAGCTCAAGCTGCCTGGTCTTCGGATCCGTGGTAAGCTCCTTTGTTTTCGGGTCCTTCTTGTACCGGGCCCTAACAAAGTTCCTGGTCTGCTTGTCACCGTATTTATCGAAGAGGGGCGGTAGGCCTTGCTCGGCACGGTCCGCCTCCTCCTTGTCCCATATAGGCTCCGCCACTCTGTAACCGCCGGGACCGAGTGTGTGTTCCCCTATGTTCAGCTCCCGCATTTGTTTCCCCCACTCACTTGATTGGGAGCTTGCGGTGCTCAAGCAATTGATCTTGAAGTCGTTGTAGTCATCTTCGGTGATCGAAGGATTTTTCTCCTTGATCTTCTGATAACTCTCACCTTTCTCGATCATTCTCTTCACATTGCTTTTCCAAGTAGACAGGGCCTTGCTCATCTTTGTGAGGGCAGCATTGTTCACTTTATTCCCTTTGAGGCTTGTGTTTTCAAATTCAGCGGGGAACTTGTATCGTTCGTGCAGCTTCGTGAAGAGGAGGTGGCGCAAATTCCCTCGGTCAGGATGCCTCAGGTTCTCGGTGTTGATCGAGACGGTGCTCCGGACAATGCACCCGAGCTGAAGCGAGTACCCCTTGACTATTCGTTCGGGCGCCGTTGGATTCCCGTTGGAGTCCACTTCAGTAACTTCCTCCTTGAGGGTGCGGAGCACGATCGGGCGCCGGTCCTTCCGTTGCCTCTTCGGTTGGCTGCCATCTGTGCATGCGCCGCCATCATCAGTGGTGGCATCCTCGGCGGCACCATCAGTGGTGGCATCAGTGTGGTCATCCTCGGCGGCACCATCCGTGGTCTCAGGATCGGTGGGGAAGGCGGCGGCCTCATACAAGTGAGGTTGTTCCTCCATCTCCCGGGACAGCTCCCAGAATGCCTTGCCGCCCGAACCCCCGGCCTCATCGTTGTGGGCCATGTTTCTCTCTAAATAGAAATAAAGTTTGGTCAAAAAGTTGGTTATTGTCAAGGAACAAGATCTCTAAGTTGACCAAATAACCTAATTCTCGAGGAATGTCGCCAAAAAGTTGGTTATTGTCAAGGAACAATTGAGAGATGTTTGTGATATTGCCTAGGTGTTTTGGGATAGAACCTGTTAGTGTGTTGTTGCTAAGGTCCAAGTCCACGTTCTCAGGGTAACCTAGTTCTTGAGGGGTGTGTCTAGAAAGTTGGTTGCTGCAAAGATACAAGGTTGTGAGTTTGGTCAAATTGCCTATGATGTTTGTGATATTGCCTTGGATCTTGAAGGCACTGTTGCATGATGTAGTGGTACAGCCAGCATGGGACCTCATCTTTGCAGGCTAATTTTCTAGATTGTAACACTGGGATTTGTGCACAAGCTAAGCTAGCTAAGACAGTAGCTTCCTTGCAACCCACAAAAGACAAAGGAAAAGGGGTGAAAAGGGGGAGATGGTTAGCTTTGATGAGCAGGCAACATCTTCCTAACCCCCTTCTTCTTGTCTCCTCTCACTATCTCTCTCACACACATGGCAAGCAAGGGTGTCTGAGTGTGTGAAAAAAATACTAAACTAATCCAACCACTAAAGCAAATTAATTTTTATTTCGGTTGAGAATCGGGCACCTTCTAGGTCAAGAAAATTGGGCATGACCTTTGCTAATTTTCTTGACCTTGGAGTGCCCCATTTCTCAACCGAAACGGAAATTAATCAACGTTTCAGGAGAAAGGGGTCATTTTAGAAGATCACAAGTAGCAGCAGCATCACTTGACAAAATCACAACTAGCAGCAGCAGCTCGCAGATAGCAGCAGCAGCATCACTTGACAAGTAGTACAGCAGCAGCAGCAGCATGCATGCACTGGTCCATGGCACAAAGTCCATGACCCAGAACAGAGCACTTTACTAAAAATGAAGAAGAAAAAAGGCATGCATGCACTGGTTGTAGCAAATCATCACTTCTGAATCAAAACAACAATTAGGACAGGGAAATTATGACACACTTCTGAAGAAAAAATGATTTGTGTAATCTGGTTGGTACTCTTACAGTTGCATAAATTGAAAAAAAATTGATCTGTGTGATCTGGGTTACATTATCAGCAACCTTGCATTTCATTTTATACAAAGGAGCTCACAAAGGCCATGTCATGCTTCGCAATATTTGTTTACTGAAACTAAATGAACAAGAGCAAAGATGCACTAAAGGTTCTGCTGGACATGCTTTATGTCTAACACTCCTATGTTTAAGATATGCATAACATTCAATCTGGATCAATCTCACACTATGAACATAGGAAAAATTATCACTCCCTTTTGAGTGAATCGAACCACAACAACAAATCAAATCTAGGGCTCACATGAGGAGTAAGACGACGCTTGGGCTTGTTGGAGTCTTTCTTGGCCTTGCTCTTCTTCACCACAAGTCTGCATCACCACAGAAACAATAGCAGAAAAGCGAATCAGAACCCAACGCGAAACAACATCAAGAAAACTAAAGCAGAACAACCACCGGAAATGAGTCCATCACCTAAAACCAAGCAGATGATAACATTGAGCAAGAAAGACTGATGAGATGTGCTGGTTTACCTAAAACCATTTCCTTGATAACACTCATTTCCGTCTAAGGTGAAATAAACATATGCATGCCAAGGTGAAATAGTACAAAGAAAGCACTCATCAGGTAGCAGTGCATACAAAATCCCTGTTTTACTAGTAGCAAATACTCTGTGTGTTAGCAGTAGTAAAAACTATACAAAATCCTTGTTTTACTAGTAGCAAATACTCTATGTTAGCAGTAGTAAAAACTCATGGAGTACCAAATTCAAATAAAAAAATGTTGTAGCTAACAGAAGTATGGAAATGTTGTTAACAACTCGAGTCAGAAAAGGTAGGAGTCTCTTAAGAGAGACACAACTGATACTGATCAAATATAATAACATAACACAAAAATAGGTAGGTACATTGACTTCTTTAAAGACAATAAGCAGGACCAATAGATTCACATGTTACATTAGTATGAAGTTACAATGGCAGATGCCAGGTGTGAAAAGGATATGGCAAAAAAATTATGCTCAGAACAGAGGATATGCAGATTGGGGGAAGCAGAGTTAGCCATATTCAAAAATGAAAAAATAGTAAATGGTCTACCTACAGTATTATCCTTCCAACATGAAGATGTGAGTACATACTAAGTAGCATCGGCACAAGATAAACAGAAATGAACAATCCAAAAGATGCAGTATGAGTATGTACATTACAAGGAACAGTTTTTTGCATTGACAACAGAAGCTATGCTCACAAATTTGTATTGTAGGTACAGGAAATGTGCCAGAAATCATATAAGCATACCCAATTACACACATGGTACTTAGATCACACTGTCAATTCATACTACACGAGTCACTCTTACAACAGAAGTATGGCTAGTTATGGTCAATGTGCCAGAATCAGTATCCTGGTGGTGCATGCCTTGGAGAGGAATGAATCAATACTACGAAACCATACTGCAGTATGGCTAGTTATGGTTACAGACCAAGATGTACGGTAGTCAACGAGTGGATGACACGAACGAGTTTTCCTCAGTTTGAGAAAAAAGAGGTCCGGACCTCTTTTTTTAATACTCCAAAAAAACCACAGTATCAATAATACCTCTGTTTATGAAGCTACAGTTTTTGGTATAGCCAAACACCTCTAAGTATTCTAAACTACAGTTTTTCAAAAAACTGTGGTATTCTAGTAATACTTTGAAAATACTTTGCATCCAAACGGGGCCTTATACTACACGAGTCACTCTTATATAATATAATTGAACAAAACACTGCCATGCATTTACTGGACTATGACCAGGTGCAAGTTGATGAGAATCATCATGCTGAAACTGATACAACCACATCATATCCTTCTAACGTTCCTAGTTCACACAGAAAACACTTCACCAACAACACATAATTGCAATCTGGATCAATCTCACACTATGAACATATGGAGATGGGATGGGAGGAGGGAAGGGGATAGGGGTCGGGGCGGTAGCTTACCTTGGAGGAGCGGGCCGGGGTGGAGGAGGCGGTCGGAGAGGATAAGGATGCTCCGGCGACGGGTGGTGGTGGTGGTGCTCCGGCGACGGTGGTGTGGACGGGGCGGCGGGGTCGCGTCGAGGCGGCGGGGCAGCGTCGAGGTGGCGGGGCAGCGGCGTCGGGGCGGAGTCGAGGCGGCGTCGAGGCGGCGTCGG
>NC_057803.1:543992019-543997482 GCF_018294505.1 Triticum aestivum | reverse complement strand
TCATGTTCGATCCTCGGGTCGCCGTACTTGTCGAAGTCTTGCTCATTGGCTACTCCATCCATTCCGATGATCTTCCTTTTGCCTCTCCTCACGACAACACGACTGGGCTTTGGCGGGTCGGTAATGAAGAAGCATTGGTCCACTTGGGAAGCCAGTACCCATGGCTCATTTTTCGCGGTGACGTTTGCGCCCGCGGTCTTGGATTTGGCTTCGGGTATAACCATGGTGGTGAAATACCGGTCTTCTTTTATGACGTTCTTGGCCCATCTAACACGGAACATCGGGACCTTCTCTCCAGCGTAGCTCAGCTCCCAGATCTCCTCGATCCTTCCGTAGTATCTGTCCTTGTCATTACCGGTGTAGGATTCCATCGTTACCCCGGAGTTCTGATAACCATCGCTCTTCATGTCCTTGGCCTCGGTGTAGAATGTGTAGCCGTTGATATCGTACGCCTCATAGGTCATCAGGTTGTGCTCGGCGCCCTGTGACAAGGCGAATATGAGTTGTTCTTCCGCGGAAGAATCCTCATGTAAAGGGTACGACAGAAGCTTCTGCTTGAACCAATGCGTGAAACATGAGTTGTGCTCTTTGAGTATATCTCCGTCCGTCCTTTGTTGGCCTCGGTCATTGTACATCTTCTTAATAAAGGTTTTGTGCTCTACCACCCAAGGATCGACCACGTCTATGTGTTGTAGCGCGACTAGGTTTGCTCTTTCAAAGTCGGCGAGTCGACCCTCGAAGTCGACATGCATTTCGTGGCGACCCTCACGGTGACCCCATCTAGCGAGCCTGCCGAGGTGCCTGTTAACGGGCAGACCAACGGGGTTCTCGATGCCTAGATAATTCGTGCAGTAGGAGATGCACTCTTTGGTCAGAAAGCCCCTGGCTATGCTTCCTTCTGGACGTGACATGTTGCGAACGTATCCTTTGATGACACCATTCATCCTTTCGAACGGCATCATGCTGTGCAGGAACGTCGGCCCGAGTTGGATGATATCCTCCACTATATGGACCAGCAGATGCACCATAACGTCGAAGAATGCAGGCGGGAAGTACATCTCAAGCTCGCATAGTATCACCATGATCTCTTCCTGAAGCCTTCTGAGTTGCCTCACGCCAATCGACTTCCGAGAGATGACGTCGAAGAAGTTGCATAGGCCAAATAGCGTTTCACGGACGTGCGCGTCCATGATCCCACGGATTACAACTGGAAGTATCTGCGTCATCAGCACGTGACAGTCGTGAGACTTTATCCCGCTGAACTTCTGCTTCGCTGGGTCTAGGTATCTCCTTATCTTCCCCGCGTAACCGTAAGGAAGTTTTACTCCTAGGAGGCAGGTGAAAAACTGCTCGATCTCCTCCTGACTTAGAGTGAAGCACGCGGGAGGGTAGTCATTTCCGGTCTTCTTGGCCTTTTTGCCTTTGCGATGACTTTCTGTGTCCTGCTTCGCCTCATCATCATCATCATCATCATCATCATCATCATCATATATAGCGTGAAGCTCCTGCCTGATGCCCATCGATTTCAAGTCTGCCCTTGCTTTCGGCCCATCTTTGGTCCTCTCTGGCATGTTGAGCAGGGTACCAAGCAGACTCTCGCACACGTTCTTCATGATATGCATGACATCAAGGCTGTGAGGCACACGGTGGATCTTCCAGTACGACAAGTCCCAGAAAACAGACCTCGTTTTCCATACCTTCAGTAGCGGCTCTGGCGCCTTTCGCTTCTTTCCCGGCTCTGGCGCCTTTTGCTTCTTTCCCGGCAGTGGGCAGTCTTTCCAATTTTTCAACAGCTTGTCTATTTCCTCGCCGCTCCTCGTACACGGGCGTTTTCGGGGTTCGGTTTCACCATCGAACAGATCCTTGCGTTTCCTCCACGGGTCATCGTCGCGAAGCCACCTTCGATGTCCCATGAACATGGTTTTCGAAGACCCGGGATCTCTATCTAGCTGGCGATACGTTGTGTCATCCATGCACCTTACGCATCCAGAAAATCCGTGGACTACCTGCCCCGCAAGATATCCGTAACCGAGATAGTCGTGCACCGTCGTGAGCAGTGCGGCTCTCATAGGGAAATATTCTTTCTCTGCGGCGTCCCACGTATTGGCTGGCGTTTTCCACAACGTGTCAAGCTCCTCTTTCAGCAGCCCCAGATACAGATTGATGTCGTTCCCTGGTTGTTTCGGCCCTTCAATTAGCATACTCATGTGAATGTACTTCCTCTTCATGCACAACCAGGGGGGAAGGTTGTACATCCACACAAACACAGGCCAGGTGCTATGTGTGCTTCTCTGGCTGCCAAACGGATTGACTCCATCGGTGCTCGCGCCCAGCACGATGTTCCTTGGATCGTTCCCAAATTCTGGGTATTCGAAGTTCAATGCTTGCCACTGGCTCGCATCCTTAGGGTGACTCAGCATCTTGTCTTTTTTATCTATCTCCGGATCATTTGCGTCATCTTCTCGCTTCTTCTCCTCCCTATCCGCGTGCCAACGTAGGAGCTTTGCTACCTTAGGATTCGCGAAATACCGCTGCAGACGAGGAGTGATCGGAAAGTACCACACCACTTTTCGAGGAGCTTTCTTCCTCTTCTTGTATCGAGTGACACCGCACACCGGACATATTGTAGACTCCGCGTGCTCGTCCCGATAAATGATGCAATTGTTCATGCACACATGGTATTTCACGTGCGGTAAATCCAGAGGACACACGATTTTCTTCGCCTCCTCCAAACTGGTCGGGCACTTGTTCCCCTTGGGAAGACGTTCGTGCCAGAATGACATGTTCTCGTCGAAGCATGCGTCGGTCATTTTGTGTTTTACCTTCATCTCCAGGGCCATGAGCGTTACTTTCAGGCGGGTATCCTCGGGCCTGCATCCTTCATACAATGGAGTAACCGCGTCTAACTCAAGTTGATCCATCTTGGCTTTCTCTTGGGCGGCAGCTCTTGCGTTATCCGTCTGCTTGAGAAGCAGCTCTTGAATATGAGGGTCCTGCACCCAGCCCATCGATGGTCCAGCGTCGTCTGCTCCGCCGGCATCATCATCATGTCCTGCATCTTCTACATGATGACTGTGTACAGCATCACCGTCGTGATCATCTCCTGGGGATTCTTCGTCTTCTCGCCCCCCCCGAGCCGCGGTGGTTGTCTTGCTGCCCTTCCTCATTTCTTGCCCGGCCCCCATGGACGACTTCGTAGTCATCTTCATCACCTTGCCACCGATAGCCATCCATGAAACCACACAAGAGCAGGTGGTCCCGCACCTGCCCGGAATCCGGGTCCGCAATAAGGCTATTCAGCTTGCATCTTCGACACGGACATCTTATCTCCGTCTCGTTCTTTTGAAGCATCTCGGCCTTCGCGGACCTCAAAAACCTATTCACGATGCCTTCGGTCATCGTGCGGACCATGGTCGCCTGCGGGGTAGAGCAAAACGATATTTTAGAACCAAGAAAAAATTTGGCATGACTTTCCCTAAAAATAGGACCAAAAAGAATGCTTAATGCCAAAATTCTCGCCGAAACGGAAATGAGTCAACATTCCGGCAAAATATTGGCAACTATCGCATTTCAAATACCGGTACACCTCCAAACACAAACATATATGCAACACCACAAACATATGCAACACCACGAACATACATAGATCTAGCTAGGCCATAAAAAGTGCATGTGCACATTGTTGTAGGGAGAACAACATAAATATAGCTTCCCCCTTACTTACCTAGAAAAACAAGGTAACTTAACCGCTTAATTTGAATGAATCTATGGTGGAAATGAGGTGAAAAAGAGGAGGCACCTGAGACAAGGAGGAGGCGGTGGAGAGAATGAAGTGGGGAGAAAGTGAGTGTGGGAGGAGAGGCTGTCCAAAATATCTTGTTGCTGCCCACTTACTAATGGCGCACCAGCAACAAATGCGCCATTAGTAATCCAGGTTACTAATGGCGCACCCCATGGTGGTGCGCCATTAGAACTTTTGCAAAAAAAGGAATAAAAGCAATAATAAAAAAATAACATTAGTGGCGCACCTTCTGGCTGGTGCGCCATTACTAGTTACAACTAGTAATGGCGCACCACCAGGGGATGCGCCATTAGTATGTTTGGACAGGCGCACTAGTTCAAAAAAAAAATTGGTACTAATGGCGCACTGTGGTCAGGGTGCGCCATTAGTAGTTTCAACACTAATGGCGCACCACTTGTCTGGTGCGTCATTAGTGTCATTTCCATCTATAGCCCTTTTCCTAGTAATGGATTCAAAATCAAGAGACTCCAAATATCCATCGACATGGAGTTTCTTCATGCATCTTACGCCAGTATGACCTAAGCGGCAGTGCCACAAGAAAGTGGTACTATCATAATTAACTCTACATCTTTTGGCGTGAACATGCGTATTACTATGACCGAGATTCAATGAACCATTCACATAGGGTGCATGACCATGAAAGGTATTATTCATGTAAACATAATAACCATTATTCTCTAACTTAAATGAATAACCGTATTGCAATGAACATGATCTAATCATATTCATGCTCAACGTAGACACCTGATAACATTTATCTAGGTTCAATACTAATCCCGAAGGCAGATGGAGCGTGCAATGGTGATCTCATCAACTTTGGAAACACTTCCAACACACATCGTCACCTCGCGCTTAGCCAGTCTCCGTTTAGTCCGTAGCTTTTTGCTTCAAGTCACCAATAATAGCAACTGAACCGGTATCCAATTCCCAGGTGCTACCAGGAGTACTAGTGAGGTACACATTAATAACACGTATATACTTTGTTGAAGTTGCCAACCTTCTTATCTACCATGCATATGGGGTAATTCCGCTACCAGTGACCGTTCCCCTTACAATAGAAGCACTTTGAAACATCCAAAATTTTCAATTTGGAATGTTATACATTAGATCATCAATGCATATCATATTTTATTTTGCATTTTGGTTGATCCTAGAAATTCTACGCAATTCAATGACCCACGGAGAGAGTTGGGGATTTCGTTATTTTCATATTTGAGTTTCCTCAAATTTTGAGAATAGGATCATTTGATTTTATTTATTTTATCATCAATTATTTCTATTACAAAAATATGAGAGAGGGAATAAAATGACTTTCCCGAAATAAAGAAATATTGAGGATTTAATAATAAAATCAAATAAGTTTTTATTTCGGAGTTTTTCGGTGTTTTATTTGAATTTAGGAAAATGTGCATTTCTCAAAATTGCATTTAGGTCCCAAATAAATGTTCACCTTGTGCGGTTTGATTTTAGAAGCCCGTGAAAATTTATTTCGGAATTTTTGGAGTCCGTTTAGTATTTCTTTTTATTTTTCTTCTGAGCGAAATAATTAAAAAAACGAACCGACCTACGGGCCGTGTCCGGATAGGACTCCGGCCCGAGGTGGCTTTATAAGCCAGCCCACCCGGGAACCCTAGCCCTAGCCGCCCGACCCCGCCGCCACC